>NW_015536567.1:148943-154057 GCF_001515605.1 Sinocyclocheilus anshuiensis
TGTGTATGTGTGTGAGAGAGAGAATGTGTGTGTGTTTTGGACATGAGTGACCCGACCCCCATCTAGCTGCTGTCTGTTATTCATCACACTTGAAAAAGCCAGAGCCGAACTCAGGGTCGTGACCCTTAACCCTTGACCTTTGACCTCAGACACATTGTTCCAGTGCTGTTGATGAAGGAGAGAGACACCAGAGAAAAGACCACATTTACACACAGCAGGTACACAAGGTGTGTGTGTGCTTCTGGTATGCCCTACAGTATGTCCCTACGAGTCATTTTTGACCTTGTGGGCAGTGTTCCCCCTAATTTCTTTTTCTTGCTGACTAAAACTTTTCTCTGTTGGGCGGACATTTCGGCCACCTGAGCAAAAACGTTCTTTATACCAGACCTGTGCAGCACACACACACACACACACAAAAGTTTTTAACTTTTAACTTTAATGTGCTATTTATATTGATTTGACTCTTGATGTAACTTTAGGTTACCTAACATTTTTTACAGTATATATAATGTAATGTAATGTAATGCGATATAAAAACAAACTGAATCATTTAAAACAGATCTGAAGGCTAAATGTTTTAAAAAAACGTGAACATGGGGGCGCTCGTGAGCAAAGCATGGCGCAAGTCACGTTTTTGAGAGCTCCAGCAGAAACGTAATTATTTCAAGAGCAATCGCAGAAATAATGCATTCTAAAGGTCGGGTAAATGTGAGATACCGTTGATGCTTTAAAGACGACATCAAAAGATACTAATATAACAGCGAAACGTAAAAAATTCAAGTACGACGGTACTGGGAATTCGCGGCCTAGCAACTCGACTAGAAAGGGATCCGTAAACCAATCCAGCCAAACCCTCCTCTCCCGTCGAGGTGAACACGACGAAACTGACATGGACATAGATGTGTTGAAATCCGAAATCCTGACCTCCATAAGAGCAGAAATCAGCTCGATAATGCGATCGGAAATGAAAGCAGTTCTTGCAGAGGATTTCGACTATTTGAAAAACGAGTTACAAAAAATGAGATCGGAAATAGTTAATAATGCATTAGCTATGCGCACCGAATTGGACAGAGTGAATGTTACAATAACAGACGTAGAGGAAGGTCTGTCAGCATGGTCAGATGAAACTACAACACTGCAAACAAAGGTGAACCAAACTTGAGAGCCACGTGAAACATCTCGAGGAGAGAAACAACGTCCGGATCGTGGGAGTGGCTGAAACTCCAGGCTCCAGTAATACGGCAGCGGTATCCAAATTGCTTCAAGAAGCGCTTAAAATCGAAAGAGAACTACAGATTGACCGCTCCCACCGCAGCCTGACACCTAAACCACCAGGAGGAAATCCACGAGCCATTATTGTTCGCATGCACTATTATCAAGATCGAGAGGAGATTTTAAAGAAAGCACGAGAGATGGCGCCACTAAAGTTTAATGGACACCCAATAGCCATCTTCCCAGACTCCACAGCAAAGGTTGCAAAGGCTAGAGCAGCATTCACAGAGGTGAAAAAGCGTATCTACAACCGGCCAGACATTCGCTATGGATTCATCTATCCTGCCAGATTACGATCAAAGAGAATTCACTGACCCAGAGAAAGCCATGGCTTTTGTGATGAACACCATCACAACAAGTTCATAAAAACAGCTCCATGGGCTAGGGATTAATCATCGAGTGGATGAAGGACACAAAGACTAACATGCAAAATAACGAATAATTATCCACCAGATTAAACAGATGAAAGTTTTTGTACTATAATTCTGTGGAGGAATGAATGATGGACTAATGGAAACGGTCACTGTCATGGTCAATTACAGAATGAGGGTAGGATAAATGACCTGTTTTCTAGAAAAATGTTGATGATTATGTTTAGCTAAGGCAGCAATAGTCTGCGTAAATCATTCTGAGTAAAATATGTCTCTGCTGGAGCTTAAGGGTATTTACATCTAACCCCTGTACTAGAATAGGCGAGTGTCATCGCCTATTATTAACCTTAGGATAGTAGCCTAAACACAGGCATATAGCCTAGAAACTCTTAGTTTGATTTAGTTTTCTTGATTTGTAAAGTGATATTTTTCCTACTTGTTAAATCCCATGTTCTCTTTGGGATGTGTTCATGCTTGGTTCTTGTTCTTCAGAGATCATGATAGGGACCAAAGATTGAGGTATGACAGTAACAGCAGTTTTATTTGCTCATACTTGGTTAGCAATCCCCCCACCCCTTTTTTTTATATATATACTCCTATATGTACACAAATGTATGTATTGTTACTCTCCTTCGACTTTTCATGCCTTCAGATTTATTCTTGGTATCATATACAGGTCAATGGGTCCGTGTAAGGTAATAAGTTATAATATAAATGGCCTTCATAGCCCTATCAAAAGAAAAAAGATTCTCAATCAGCTGAGACAACAATGTCAGATAGCATTTCTTCAAGAAACGCATTTATTTTTAGGACACGAAAAATTGACAAAGTCCTGGGCGGATAAGTCTTTTTATTCATCTCACAAATCAGGAAAGAGGAGAGGAGTCTGTATTTTAGTTCATAGAGGTTTGAACTTCACATCTACTACAGTTCATAAAGACACTGAAGGTAGATTTATTCTAGTAAATGGTATAATTGATGGTTTGGAGGTCTCATTCATGAATGTCTATGCCCCTAACGAAGATGATCCAGATTTTATAAATAAAATATTTAGGGTTATCTTGCAACATAGTAAAGGAATGCTCTTGCTGGGCGGAGATTTTAATTGTGTCATGTCACAATATATGGATAGACAACCATCTCCAAAGTCCCCTCTTCCTAAAATGAGTAAAATATTAGTTGGACAACTATATATGGAGACAAAAGTTTCCCAATATGAAAGATTTGACTTTTTTCTCTACGAGGCATTCATCATATTCACGAATTGACTATTTATTTATGTCAACATCAGAACTACATAGAGTAACAGATATTAAAATTTTGCCAATGACATTATCAGATCATGCTCCGTTGATGATGTTGTGGGATTTAGGATTTAGACCAATATCCAGGACATCAATGTAGACTTAACATATCTTTACTCAATGATAATGCATGTATAACATTTATAAAAAATGAATTACAACTCTACTTAGATACTAACACCACTCCAGATATATCGCCACTAATATTGTGGGACTGTGCTAAAGCTTATTTACGAGGACGCATAATTGCTTTTGCCAGTGCGAAAAAAAGGGAAAGAGAACATAAGCAGCAACAATTAGAAAATACTATTAGGAAACTGGAACAACAACATAAACGGACTCCAACCCCTGTATTACTAACAGAACTGACTGTAGCACGTAGAGAATTAAATACATTACTTTCCAATGTAATGGAAGGTAGGCTAAGATTTGTCAAACAAAAATACTATGAATATTATAACAGGGCTAGCAGACTGTTGGCTCTCCGCCTAAAGAAACAATAATCCACAAACATAGTATCAAAGCTAAAATCTAAGAATTCATCTACTCTCCTCACAAAACCCGAAGAGATTGCTGAAAAGTTTGCTGATTTCTATTAGTCCCTGTATAAAAATACTGATACATGTACAGATGATCAGGAAATAAAATGTTTTTTGGAAAGTATGCAGTTACCACAATTAACAGAATCTATGAGATCAGAATTAGATAAACCCATTACAGAAGAGGAGATTTTGGAGATAATTCCGAGACTTAAAAATAATAAGAGTCCTGGTCCGGACGGTTTTTCAAATGAATTCTATAAGGCATTTAAGGATGCTATCGCCCCATTATTATTAAATGCATATCATAAGGCTTTGGATATAGGTATTTTGGCTCCTTCATGGAATGATGCAGCAATAGTTGTCATTCATAAAGATGGGAAAGATCCAACACTATGCCAGTCGTATAGACCCATTTCTCTATTAAATGGAGATCTTCGTATGTATTGACTTCTATTTTAAATAAAATAATTACTAATATTATAAACCCAGATCAAACTGGATTCATAAAAGGGAGATACTGTGGTGACAATATACGAAGATTATTAAATATAATTAATTATTCTTTAATAAAAGGGGAAGAGGCTGTGATTATATCATTAGATGCATATAAAGCATTTGATAGGGTGTCCTGGCAATTTCTGTTTCATACTATGCAGATATTTAATTTTGGACCTACTTTTCTTAAATGGGTACATACTAGGGGTGGAACGGTTCAACTTGCTCACGGTTCGGTTTGTATCAAGGTTTCGGTACGGTTCGGTATGTGCTATGTTTAGGGAAAAACTATACTGTCAAATAAAAATAAAGAAAATAAGAATAATCTAACTACAAGCAACAGCACAAATAAATGCAATAGAGTAAAGATACAAATAAAATAAACAGTGATTTTCAGGTAGGTCTAACATTAGTTTTTAGGTACAGAAATTGAATAAAGTAATGAAATGTAAAACAGCATTGTATATTTCACTGTATAAATTAAAGATGAATCTTTATTAAAGTTACAAAAGCTATTCAGTCAAGAGCAGTGAGTGAATTCTTTGTTGTTGCCGTTTGATTAACATTAAGAAAGTGCTGTCACTTTAAGAGAATGCACTGATCCAGTGCACTGATACAGTATGTTCAGCTGGCTATGTCGGCATTTTGACGCAATTTTTTGTGTGAATTTGTCCATTTAAACACTTCAGAGAGAGCTTAATATTTGTGCGCGTTCTGGTTCTGAGGCGTGGGTTTGCGCGCTTTGGATGAGCGCACGCACAAATCTTTTCACTGCGCGCGTGAGCTCGCATCCTCTGGCTCTTAAATGTTTAAACTGGCAAAGCTTAAATGAGTTTAGTTTTAAACACAGATATCAACGTGTGCTGTTCAGGTCTCACCTGTGCGCGCGCGCTATCAGCACCCGGGTGATGATGGAATAAATGACTGCTCATATCACCTCATACGGCATTCGCATTGAACAAAAGTGAATGGTTTGTCCATGTCTTTTTTTTTTTTCCCCATCGCTGTTGTAATGTACTGGGAAGCCAGAATGCGCATCCATCAACAGAAACATACATTAGCCGAACCCTGTTTGTTTTACGTGTTATTTATAGCAAACCATATTACAGATGCGTTGTCAGATTTAAGTT
>NW_015536567.1:154478-168586 GCF_001515605.1 Sinocyclocheilus anshuiensis
GAACCGTTCCACCCCTAATACATATGTAGCCCTCTCTCTCTCTCTGCGTGCTAACTGGCCTCTAGCACCGCCGCTGCTGCTCTGCGCTGTGTTCGTGGGTGGTGGTAGAGAGGAGACACGGACACAGAGGGGTTCGGGATCGTGGCTTGCCCGTTTGTTCCACAGCACGGCATCTATAGTGTTGATAACATGAACTGACTTAAGTTTTAAACTAGTAAAGTACATTTCAATGCACATTCAATTCAATAACAATCTCTCGCTGCTTATATTATCATACATAGCTTTGCATCAGCCACCCCGTATTAATCACGCTCCAAAGAAAGAACAAAAAACATTTTAACTCTCCATATTACTCTGCATTTAGGTCTTTAGCAGTTTAGAACACAAAATATCTCAATAGACAGAACTTTAGAGCGATAACAACAAAGATATTTTAAATTGAACTTTCCACTGCTGTTAACGTGACTTACCTATAGTGTTGATAACATGAACTATAGAAAAGATGGCGCACTACACACCTATCAACACTACGGTACATCAAAAGGCTCAAACAGCGCTAAAAATACTTGAATCTGCCCTAACACAACAGTGTCATAGCGACATCTTGTGGACAACACAATACACTGCCCTACATATATATATATTAATTATTAATTTAACCAACATTGAAATCATTAACTGCTTCCAAAGTTTCCATTGTTCCACTTCCATTGTTAATAAAATCTTTTTTGAACCCTTTATGACAGTCTCTGACACTGCGATACAGGATCCCTTTTTTTTACCACTAACCTTCTCCACCCTTTTAAAAGGAGACCCCCCAGTGGTGTCCACCTTCATCCTCTCACTGTGGCTTGGTATGTGGTTCCTGCTCTTAAAGTGGAGGATGGGACCGATGACTCGGTCTTCCTTCTGCCCTGCTCGAAGCTCCTGTGTGGTCATAGCAGGCAAAAAGGCTCAAACAGTGCTAAAAATACTTGAATCTGCCCTAACACAACAGTGTCATAGTGAGATCTTGTGGACAACACAATACACTGCCCTACATCCACCCCTTCTTTAATTGATGGCGTCCCAGCCATCTGATTAACCAAAACTCTGTGGTCTGATCTATGACAATCAAAACAATAAATGTGTTTTGAGTGAATGTATAGCACACAATGTGTGTAGATAGTGTGTGCAGGGTAGCTAACTGTTATCAGGGTGCATGCAGTATGGCTCTGCGGGTGCCCTGCTGCTCCTCTTATCTTTAGCCTTTAGCCACAACTTTCTCCCTCTTTCTATCTTTTGGGGGTCACTCTCCAGTTTCACAACTTGGGATTCGAGTGAGAGTTTAATCGGGGGATGCCGGTTTCTTCTTGGGTTTCTCCTTGGAGGGTTGGGCCCTTGAGTGGAGGTGGCACCACTACCAGTCACAAACACTCCCTCTCTGTCACTTGTTTCCTCTATCCGTCATGTCTCGGTCTACCAGTCCTCAACTGTTGCGGGCAGGACTGCAGTGTCTCCGCCACCTCCTGATTGGACATACGCGAGAGTGCGTCAGCGTTGGAGTTATCCTGTCCCCTCCGATACTGGATATCAAAGTCAAATATGGACAGATGAGAAACCCATCGCTGACCTGTGGCGTCGAGTTTGGCTGAGGTCATTACATAGTTTCAGGGCTATGTCCAGAGTCTCCTCCGAACCATCACTTTTTCCCTCCGAACCACCTGTTCCCTCTTCACCCTCCAGTTCAATGCCTGCCCCGCTTATCTCACCATCTGACTCTCCCCCTTCTACGATCACTCCTTCGTCTCGCTCCACTGGAAGAAACATACACTGCGTCAAAAGGTTTCTATGAACCACTCTCTCTCCTCCTCCATCCTCTGGCCGCACCACGTAAACAGGCAAACTTGGTTGCTTCCTGACCACAACATATGGCCGTGCCTCCCATCGATCTCCCAACTTCTGCTTCCCCTCCACATGACAGACCTCGACTAAGACTCTATCACCTGGACTGAAGTCTTCACTCTTAGCTTTTTTGTCACAATACTTTTTCTGTTGTCCTCTCGCCAGCTGAGATGTCTGATTAGCCAGGGCATAGGCCTGCGTCAGGGAGTCATACAGGGTCTGGACATACTCGCTGTATTCACACGGCTCAGCTTTTCTTTTAAAGACTGAAATGCCTCTTCGCATTTAGCAGTCCACAGAAATGGCTGGTCAGGGCCTGGGCTTTTCTGGGTTCCTCTTTTCTTCTTTCTAGGGTCACCGGAGGTAAGACGGTATAACGGAGCAGCCAAGTTAGAATAGCCCTTAACATACCTCCTATAGTAACTCGCAAAGCCTAAAAACTGTAGCACTTCCATACGATTAGTAGGCCTCTCCCAATCCTTGACCTTGTTGATCTTCTCTGGGTCTGTCCTGATGCCCGTTTTTTTTCTGTGGGTTTTAGTGATGTCAGTACACTTGCATAGCTCCTTCACAATTGCACTTTCAAAATTGCGCCCTTGATCAGCGTGTAATCTTGCAGGGAACCCAAAACGGCAGAAGAAATTCCTCCACAAGACCCTGGCTACTGTGCCTGCCTTTTGGTCCCTGGTGGGGTCGCAGACACCAAGTGACCCAAGTACTGCACTTCCTTCCTCACAAGTTGGCACTTGGATGGTTTCAGTTTTAAGCCATGCTCCCGAAGCCTATCGAAAGCCAGCTGGAGCCTCTCTAAATGTTCATTAAAGGACTTAGAGAAAATAATAATATCGTCAAGGTAAATAAGGCTTATCAATAAACCATCAAATATGTTTTACATAACAGCAAATCACTCAAATTGAAACAGCAAAACAGTTCAGATTCCCAGCAGGCTGTAAAGGATATAGCGGTGATGGCAATGCATCCCCAAAATCACCAGTTTGGTTAAGATTTTCAGTTTGTCCGTTACATAGAGTTCAGCATTCAAACCACTGGCTGTAGAATTCTCTTCCTCTTTGGTCTAGCGGTGCCACGATCCGGGTCACGGCACCAAAGATGTTGCCCTCTCTCTCTCTGCGTGCTACCTGGCCTCTAGCACCGCCGCTGCTACTCTGTGCTGTGTTGTGTGCTCGTGGGTGGTGGTAGAGAGGAGACACGGACACAGAGGGGTTCGGGATCGTGGCTTGACCGTTTATTCCACAGCACGGCATCTATAGTGTTGATAACATGAACTGACTTAAGTTTTAAACTACTAAAGTACATTTCAATGCACATTCAATTCAATAACAAAAATCTCTCGCTGCTTATATTATCATACATAGCTTTGCATCAGCCACCCCGTATTAATCACGCTCCAAAGAAAGAACAAAAAACATTTTAACTCTCCATATTACTCTGCATTTAGGTCTTTAGCAGTTTAGAACACAAAATATCTCAATAGACAGAACTTTAGAGCGATAACAACAAAGATATTTTAAATTGAAATTTCCACTACTGTTAACGTGACTTACCTATAGTGTTGATAACATGAACTGTAGAAAAGATGGCGCACTACACACCTATCAACACTACGGTACAGAAAAAGGCTCAAACAGCGCTAAAAATACTTGAATCTGCCCTAACACAACAGTGTTATAGCGACATCTTGTGGACAACACAATACACTGCCCTACACATGCCTTGTACTCCAATCCACAAGCCTCAACTAGAGTTAACGGACATAAATCAAGGGCTTTTGGGTTGGAGCGAGGTTGTAGACAAGGCTGTGCACTATCCCCATTACTATTTGCTATAAGTATAGAACCCCTTGCCCAGCTTATAAGAGAAAGTGTGGTTATAAAAGGTATTAACATAGGTGAAGAAGAACATAAAATTTCGCTATATGTGGATGATGTCCTACTATATTTGTCCAAACCCCAATCGACAATACCCCAACTCAAAGAACTTCTTTCAAACTTCAGACGTTATTCGGGCTATGGAGTAAACATGGACAAAACTGAGGCATTAGATATTACAAATCAAATTTCTAAAAGGGTGATAAAACAGAGCGGTTTCAGGTGGCCCAAAGAGGGCATTAAATATTTAGGGATTCATATTCCTCCTTTACTACAGGATTTATATGAAGTAAACTACCCCAAACTAATTAGATGTATTCATAGCGACCTACAAAGATGGTCAGAAACAAAAATTAGAAAAATTTACGAAATGGAAAAAATAACTTATTCCCTTAGACTTCAGATGAATATTTTTTGAGGCAAGATGGAGTCCAATCTTAAGAATAATACATGATAATTGCTAACTGATTATACATAGTGGAGTGGATTATGTATGCAACTATATTTTCATGTTCACAAAGCATATGGATTTTCCTTTTATATATGTTCTTATTTTAAAAATCTTGAAACTGTGAAAAACACCTCCTACTTGTTTTTTTTTTTCTTTTCTTTTTTTCTCTATCTTTGTAAAAGTTTTCAAATGTCGGCACCCCTATTGTCTATCTCTGATGTATAACTTTTATAGCATGCTCTAATAAAAAAAAAAGAGTTAAAAAACAACCCGTGAACATGTGAATTCTTATATAGTTATCTGTAACACTTTATAATAACTTTCATTAAAAAAATAATTAACAAACATTATGTAATGCTTAACGGATCGTTAGTTAATATATATTCACATATCTAGAAACGTGAAATAATGTGCTTGTTAATGTTTACTAATAAATGTATTAAACATGACCTAATAATTAACATTTCATGTCAATTAAAATGCTTAAAAATGTCATATGATCATGCACATCTTGAAAACCTACAAATTATTTTAACAGATGTTATACAATGATTAAAAGCTTGTGTTAATGCACAACACTTCTGCTGCTGTTGAGGTGTGATACGGGTAGGTTAGGGACGGACAGGTTTGGTGGTATGGGTAGGTTTACAGGTTGGTTAAAGGGTCAACAGTGTACAGGGGTCGTGGGTAAAGTTAGGGACGGGTTTGGTGTATGGGTAGGTTTAAGGTTGGGTAAGGGGTCAATTTAATTACTATAAGGGAACACGATTCAATCTGTTTATATTGCATTGTTTTGATAAATGATAAATGAAGTATTTTCTTTCAACCATCCACCCGTGGAAGTTTAATGACACTTGTAAGCATTCAACAGTACATTAACAAATACATTTGTAATCATTGTGAAATTTCTGTTAAAATCATTTGTAGATTTTTAAACTAATTGGTATATCGTATACTAAGTGTTGAGGCAATAAAAACATGTTTTGCACCCAAATTACAATGTGTGTATTTGTCTTTACCAAACATTTTGCTAAACTTAACTAACCACCCTTTACACAAAAATGTTGTTACAGTAGCTAAAAGTCCAGTGCCAATAAAGATAGTAAAAGATTAGTAAATATTTATAAACATTTACAATTGATGAATAATTTCCACTTTAGATTGATTCATTTGGTAATGTTTAATAAGTTAATTAGTTAACATTAACAAGCACATTATCTCATATTTCTAGATATGTGAATATACTGTATATTAAGTAATGATTAGTTAAGCATTATGTAATGTTTGTTAATGATTTATTAATAAAAGTTATTATAAAGTGTTACCTAGTTATCTAAACCTCCCTATGAAGTACAGTTTGCACAATACACCTGTGTGTAACTGTAAATGTCTCTGAGTTTTGTTATCATTCTGTGCCCATCATCCGCCATTTCCACCATTTTTCTTCAAAACATGATGACGTTTTATTTCACGTCATTGCATTTGCGTTGGCTCTTGTGTTAAGCTATTTCGTCCACAACCATTATAGTATTCAATTTCTACAGCAACTCATTTGGCGCACGTCATTCTCTTTCTATGACACCTGTAAACCGCATTCACCAGTTCTAACTCTATAGCGACACCAACTCTATAGTGGTTTGCCCGAGCATTGTAATTATTTAGCATTTACTGAGTTCAATCAAATAGCTTTCCCAACTCATTTTTGCATGTGCAAAACACATTATTTCTTCTGTGCAGTCTAGCACACATGCAGCTTAGAGGGAATATTTCTCGTGGGGACATTTTTGGTAATAAACCACTGCGGTAGGTCCTACCTGAGTAGAGATAGAACTACTGCCAACACAGGGTCGGACAGAAGGAATTCTGTCAAAGGAAAGACACAGGTTTACTATTAGGAAAACTGCACCATGGAAAAATATGCATACAGGATTACCTGAAGGGAATCTCATGTATGGGCACTTAGCCCAGTACATGGGCTGATCTAACAGGAATACAACTCAAGTACTGCGCCTAGACCGGTTTCACCACCTGGGGAACTCTTTGGAAGTGCAGAAAAAGTGATTGCGTCCCCCTCTTTCTGGGTAATGGTGGCACCAATGAGACACAAAGCCAGTTCTGCTGCCTTTTACCTGTTTGTACTAGGGATGTCACAATACAAAAAATCTAGTAGTCAGTACCAATACCACTAAAAGTACATGATACTCGATACCAAGTCGATACCACTGGAAGAAATAGCAATAATACTTAAACATTAACTCCTTTATTTAACATTACAAATACGCAACATTAGTGGCACTTGTCCTTGAAATAATACACACAAAAACACACGCACTCGTGCACACACATACACACACATACACACACACACCTATAGCCTACTCTGAATTCAAGCATTAGTTTAAATTCACGGACATACTGGCAGGCCGAAAACATTTTTTTAAAACCATTCATATTTAAAACAATAATATTAGCCAATAATGTTAATAAGGATAATCTGTGGACGGATACACAACGAATGAACAAGCCGAAGGCTGTCAGACAGTTGTGTGTGCGTGATCATGCACAGCGCTCATGCTTTCAGAGCTGCGCTCTCTCATTTAAATCTCACACAATCATATTCATATATCGTCGCCGTCTTCCACGTTTAGTTCTTCTGTGTGCTTGTAGGCATTTTTCCTCCTTCTTTACCCTTTAAGGACCCACTGAAACACCTCCAGGCAATGCTCTGCCTGCCCCCATCCGTTCCGGAAGAACTGCAGCCTCGCTAATCGCTACCTTCGGTACCGTCGGTACTTACGCTACTGAAGAAAAACAAGTACCGGCAAGATTTTAAAATGTAAATACCGACTTGGTACCGTAGTATCGGTTCTCGTGACATCCCTAGTTTGCACCCAACACACAGGAGGAAACTAGCTCAACCCAGAGATTGTAAAAAAAAAGTCTCTCGCAATGACTGGGTCTGTTCATCACCTGATTCTGCAAGGAAGTGATGGAAACTTTGGGCACATATCCAGGCTGGGGTTTCAGGATCACGTGAGAATCAATCGGTCCGAGTTTTAGTCATGTTTCGTTAACCGAATATGCCTCTGGTCCCCCAACCTCTTGATGGAAGTGAGCGAGGTCAAGAGCGCTGTCTTAGGGGCCATTCACATAACGCGTTTTTTGCGCGTTCAAGTTCATTATTTCAAATGAAGACGCGCGGCAGGCACGCTCATAATGGAAGCGGTGCGATGCACTCATTTTTTCCAGGCGCATCCGTGCCGCATCCAGATAAAAACATTTCAACTTTTCAGAATGCTGCAAGCGCACCACGGGTCATGTGACAAGAACCAACCAATCAGCTTCATCCTTTCCTGTAACAACATTGAAAGCTCAGCCAAGATGAAGGAACAGCTGATCATAGCTGTACAGGGATAGCCATTTTTAAATAAATTTAGTAGCAGAGCTACTGCAAGCAATTTTTAGTGCTGCAAATCCATTTATCCTTTGCTGAAACTTCCGAGTCTTTATGCAGAGCGCAGGTCATGGTTGCATAGCAACGGCAGACGCCTCCGGAGCGCAAGCGCCCGAACGCTTTGGAATAAAGCAGAAAGCGGCGCGCCTACCGTTTTCCACGCGTTTTTAGGCGCGACATGTGAACGGCCCTTTAAAAGACAGGATCTTAAGCTCAGCTGACTCAAACGGTTCAAAGGGAGATCTCTGTAGCCCAGCAAGAACCTCAGAGGTGGGGTCTTGGTGGGTTTAACCTCCTAGCACCTCTCAGGAACCTGATGATCAGATCATGCTTCTCCAGAGACCTGCTATCCACTGCGTCGTGATGTAATGCTTCCCTTCATAAGCCTGCCTGGTAGAGGGGGCTCTGGTCTGAGTGATAGTGTCTATTACTGCCTGTAATAGGCCACTTAAGTCTTCAGCGTCCCGTCCAGGAGCCACACCTGGAGGTTCCACAGATCTTGATGTGGGTACCATATGGTGCCTGTTCTTGAGAAAGGAGCTCCTTCCTTGGGGGAAACTGCAAGGTAGGGGCTGTCATGAGGAGCATCAGGTCTGAAAACCAGGCCCGGGTGGCACAACCACCAAGACCTGCTCCTCATCCTCCCTGAACTTGCACAATATCTGTACAAGCAGGCTCACTGGGAGGCATGCGTACTTGCGCAGGCACTGGGGCCAACTGTGTGCCAGTGCATCCATGCCAAGGAGGGCCTCGGTCAGGGAATAGAACAGCTGGCAATGGGAAGATTCCTGGGAAGTGAACAGGTCTACCTGGGCTTCCCTGAATCAACCCCAGATGCACTAGACCACCTGGGGATGGATTTTCCATTCTCCCGGCAGCGTAAGCTGTTGTGAGAGTGCATCAGATGCATTATTGAGCTTCCCCGGGATGTGAATGGCATGCAGCAATTGGGGTCATGTCTAACTCCAGAGTAGGAGATGGTGAGCGAGTTGCAACGTGAGTACTCCGCCTTCTTGCTGTGTTGTTCGTCTGGATGAGCACATTCTTGCCCTGAAGCAATGGCCGAAGCCAAAGCAGGGCAAACAGTACTTCTAGCAATTCAAGAAATCTGATATGCCACCACAGTCAAGGTCCTGTCCAGGAGCATACAACACCCCACAATGTGCCTCGACACTTGTTCTAAGGGCACTCCTGCCCATAGAAAAGCAAAGTGAAAGAACAGCGACAGATCAGTGTAATTGTCACTGGATTTGTGCTACAGCAGCATGCAATACAGTGCAGCCAATCCTGAATCTGTCTCATATGCATCCATTCAAGTGGCATCATCACTTCTGTGGATGCCTCTGAAATTCCTTCAGTGCAACCGCAGTTTTTCTACTGAATGAATTCAGGCAGTTCAGCAAAAGTCCAGCTCCATACTGAGAAAAGAGATGCTCTGCACAGGGGAGAGCTTGCTTTTTTCCCAGTTGACCCAAAGCCCCAGATGGCTGAGGTGCTTGAGCACCAAGTCCCTGTGGTCGCACAACAGATCTCATGAGTTTGTAGAGAATCAGATTGCCCACCTCCACTAACAGGGCAAGTGTACCTTCCATGACCTTGGTGAAGACATGGGAAGACAGGGACAGCCTGAAGGGGAGGACCTTGTACTGGTATGTCTGGCCCTTGAAGAAATGAAGAAACGGTCTGTGTCGAGATAAAATCAAGACGTGAAAGTATAAGCGTATGAGGGAATGTGTTTCTGCATCAATATCTTGAACGAGAGCTTGTGCAGGGCCTGATTCAAGACTTGCAGATCCCAGATCAGTCATAACCCACTGCTTTTCTTGGGTACAATGAAGTAAGTACTGTAAAACCCTGACTTCATCTTGGATGGAGGGACAGGCTGTATTTCGTCCTTCTCCAGCAGGACTGCGATCTCTGCATGCAGGACACAGGTGTCTTTGTTTGCCACCGAGGTAAAAAGAGTACCACTGAACCCTGAGGGACGCCTGGCCAACTGAATCACGTAGATGATTGGAATTCTCTGAACTAGCCAGCGAGACGGCTTGGGCAGCGCTAGCCAGTCCCCCAAACTCTGTACAAGTGACACCAAAGGGAAAACAGTAAATGTACACACGGTGAACTTTTGTACAGTGTGATTGTATGTTTGTTTGTTTGTTAAGACTAGATGTGTCAGTATTTAGTTAATAAAACATTTGTGCACAAATTACATGAGTTTCTGATTGTGTCACTGTTTGTGGATAATGTCCCTTTACTCGAATGCACTAGTACTGTAAGGAAACTATTTTCTACGGCCACGAAAATATCATTTCATATCAGTTGATATGAAATTACACTGAATGTTCACTGGACGAACAGATTAGTTTATGGTAATATTAATTCTGCTACAGTTACTACTGGCCACATTAGTTTGATCTCTAAATAAATGCACCTTACATTTACAGTAAATGTATTTACTTTAAAAACAGGTGTCAAAACTCAGCAGGAATGAGGAACCTGCTTTATAGACTTACAGACAAACCTGTTTTACACACGTCACTCAAGCACAGAATCAGGAAAGTATTTATACTCATCCGTTCAGGGAAAGAGAAACTGAAGTGTAGTTGAGCTGTTGTGTGTTTTTGTCTCTGTATTCATGCAGTAAAATGGCAGAAGCCAGAATTTCAGTGGATCAGAATGAGTTCATGTGTGCAGTGTGTCTGGATCTCCTGAAGGATCCAGTGACCGGTCAGCCAGCAAATCAGATATAAGAAGACTGCAACGGACTGTAAGGACAGCAGAAAGAATCATTGGTTTGCACCTGCCCAGTCTTCAGGACTTGTACAACTCTAGAGTGAAGAAACGGGCAGGAAACATCATCAAAGACCCCACTCACCCCGGACACAACCTGTTTGCACTTCTCCCCTCAGGCAGACACTACAGATCTCTGCGCACTAGAACATCTAGGCATAAAAACAGTTTTTTTCCCCATGCCATCTCCAGCTTAAACAGCTAACACATGAATCATTATCTGTGTTCTGTAATTCATTTCCGTAATTCATTCTACATCTTTAAATATTGCCTCTTTCTCAAGTATTATGTAAATACATACGCATATCTCTTTATTTATACAACTGTATATAGAGTAAATAATGCACAAATCTGTACATAAACCTACTGTTCCAGATTCATACACATTATTTATTGTTAAGTTTTTACTATTTAAATGTTTTTTTTTCTGTTCTCATGTCAGATATGTATGTATGTATGTATGTACCAGGAGCACCTTAAAAAAAAAACACAACAAATTCCTCGTGTGTTTGCACACACCTGGCGAATAAAGCTAATTCTGATTCTGATTCTGATTCTGATCTGATCATCTTCTTCTGAAAGAGACGCCGCTTACAATTGGCTTTCAGCTCTGTAAATCTCTTAGGATTCATTTCTCTGAACTCTTTCTTCTGGAAGATATATTTAGCTCTCAAACACCACTAGCGCCACCAACAGTTCAAAACTTCACTAACATTTTAGCTTTTTACCTCATGTTTCCTTCTGATTTATGACATCATGATGAAATCAATGAACTCAATTGTACCGATTCTGAGTAACTTTGATCAAAATTGGATCAGCTCATCTTCAAACTTGATAAAACTGATTTTTATTGGCCTGTAACACTTTGATGAATTTGACCATGAAGACCACAAACATGAAGTGAGGCTGTATATTAGCAATGCTTCAGTGTATTGAATCCAAACCAAACCTGAACGTGTCTTAAGTGTCCTTGTGAAGTTTCAGTGTCTCTAAAGTTATAAATAATGCTCAATCTAATCAAAGCCTTTGAGCTGCTTTTCCTGAGTAAATCTACTCAACTCTACAATGAGACTCCATTGATATGCTTTAGCTGTTAGATGGACATTTATGTTCTTAGCAGATGTTTTATCATACAAACTATTTCCTAGAAAGTTCACATATGGTGTATGTGGTGAATACTAGAATCTGTAGCTCTAATGTGATATAATGAATATGAGGAGAATGAAGCTGATGCTGTGAAAGTGCTGGATTGAGGAGAGTTACTAAAGATCAGTCGAGTCACATCTGATGTTCCTGCAGGTTATTGGGTGAAGTGTGGAGCTGATGAGTTTGATTTCTGTTTTCTGTAGAGTTTCCAGTCTCTCTCAGCACCTCCTGAATCTACAGACGTAAATGATGATCTCTTCAGTTCTCTCGTCTCTTCTGATGCTCTGAGAGAATCTGTCCATCAGCTGAGAGACAAACTGGAGGATTTCTGCAAAGAGGAGCTCAAGAAGATCTCAGACAGAGGTAAAGTCCTGGAGATTCATCTGCTCTTTAAGACTGTTAAGAATATGACTAATACTGAATAAACAGCCTATAATGTAAGGCTATTAAATAGCCGTCCCAAACTAGTTTATTTTAATACAATTAAGTTGGTTTGAGGCACCACAGAATCATTTAAACATACAAAATGACACAAAGTGAAAATAACATGGTAATTTTGGGTTATGGAAACAACAGTTATCATGGTGAATATGCTGCTCCTGAATAGGATGAATATCATAACTTCATGCAAATCCTTCCCAGCTAACACACACAGTAGCAGTTCTGTGATTTATCAGTACTGTACTTGTATTTCACGCGTTGCATGCTGGTAGTTTCTGCGCTGTAGTGAAGTGATATACAGCGCGGCTATAGAAGAGTGCACGCTACGAACACTGTATAACATCTGCACGATAGTTCGCTTTTCTGAGGTGAGAGACTTCTATTTCATAAGTTTGTTCTGCTCTCCCTCCAGATACTCATTCAGACACAATAACATAGTGACTGATCTCTCTGTGAAGCCCATCAGCAGGAGAATAGGAGTGTATGATGATAACTATAGAATAGGAGTGTTTGTGGATCACAGTGCAGGAACTCTGTCCTTCTACAGCGTCTCTGACACAATGAGCCTCATCCACACAGTCCAGACCACATTCACTCAGACGCTCTATCCCGAGTTTATTGTTTATGAATCATCAGTGAAACTGTGTTGATGAATCAGAATAGATATTATTATCAAAATGGCCTTTCAATTCAAACGATCACACAGTTAATAAATAATTGTCATTATTTACCTTATGTAGCTCCGGCCCATTCCAACGTCTGTGTTCTTCTGTATTCCGGTGTTTTTATTGTCATGCATTTAATTGTTAATTTGTTTTTCATTTTAAGTTACAGCTTGTTAAATAATTAGTGTTAAAAAGTGTAAATGACCATTTTAAACTCTTAAAGCTCATATTATTGTGATTTCATGACATTCAAGGATTGCACTTTTTGAACTTCATTTGTCACCCCATATTTTTTAAAATGCTTATTGTAAGAAAAAGTACAATGTTTAGTATGACATTAAAAAATTAACTAATAGTTGTGTGTGTGTGTGTGTGTGTGTGTGTGTGTGTGTGTGTTGTCTGCCCTCAGCAAATATGGCTCATTAAAATAAACAGATTTTACTTTAAAAATTCAGTTTTGCACATTACTTAATTTAAAGCTACAACTGTTACAAACATACTAACATTAATCGTGCTACAGCGACGTTGCTTTGAAACGTGTGTTGGCCGTTTTAGAAAACCGGATCTCAGAAGAGGACTGCTCATCCACTGTGAAGGTTGAAGGTAGTTAAGTAGAGCTTTTCTTTATCATATATCCTGAATATACAAGTTTCAGATTTTTTTTATTTGGCACTTTACTAGATATCGAATGAGCACTGTTAAACATGTGCGTAGTCTCAACTTTTGTGAGACCAAAATACACAGTGTACGGTTACTTTTATGAGATGACTGTTAAATAATGGTGAGTGGCAGATTGTTCGGTCTGTGCGGTCTGTGCGAGGTCCACAGTAGTTACATTTCGCCGTCTGACACCCCAAACACATGAAATTACGGTGCGGTCGGTGCGGTAGAACAAAAAAAATTCTCCACAGTCTGCTTTGATCGTAATCGTGCTACAGTGACGTTGTACCAGTGGCAGTTCAACATACTGCATGATACGACATACACATCATATGTTAGCATTGTAGTGGTAGATCTGGGCGTATATATCAGTAGACAGGCTTTCATAGCCCCAGTTATAACCTTCAAATGATTTTACTCACGTGCTGTCCTGACATAAGCGTTTCTGCACACGCAAAGCCACACAGCACAAATAGTCAACCAAGATCTTCACAGCTAATTGGTCTTAAACTGTCGAATACACTCAAGGTTTACATAAACAGTCGTTTACGTTCTTAGTGAATGTAAACAGAAAACTGGACGTGTGTAAGTACATTAAAGGTTCCATATTGTCAAAACTGAAATTTCCTGGCTTTTTTCACGATTACTGAGGTCTAGGGGCTATTTAACTACCATATAAGTTTCAAAACAGACAGTCCACAGTAAAATTCACACAGCCTGCTTAAAGT
>NW_015536567.1:174100-176393 GCF_001515605.1 Sinocyclocheilus anshuiensis
TCAAATTCTGAAATTTCACTGGCATTGGTATCAGCTCCTGAAATTTTTATGTAATAACCCTACCTTATAACCCTAGTTCTGTTCAATTCTGTACTTCCTGTCATTGTGTGTGTGTGTGTGTGTGTGTGTGTGTTGTCTGCCCTCAGCAAATATGGCTCATTAAAATAAACAGATTTTACTTTAAAAATTCAGTTTTGCACATTATTTAATTTAAAGCTACAACTGTTATATAACATATTGAGTTCATGGTTTACTTTAATTAATAAACACAAGAAGTAAATTTAAGTAAAATCAACAATAGGCCTACTCAAAAATGTAGTCAAATTAACACAATTTTTTAGGATCCAAGCAGATACCACGTGACGAACTGGATTACCTTTGAAACGTGCGATTTGTGTTGGCCGTTTTAGAAAACCGGATCTCAGAAGAGGACTGCTCATCCACTGTGAAGGTAAGTAGCTGTTATGTGAAATAAGTAGAGCTCTTCTTTATCATATATTTTACTAGATATCGAATGAACACTTAAACGTGCGTGCACGCCGGAGTCTCAACTTTTGTGAGACCAAAATACACATTGTACGGTTACTTTTATGAGATGACTGTTAAATAATGGTGAGTGGCAGATTGTTCGGTCTGTGCGAAAACAGGATGGTCCACAGTAGTTACATTTCGCCGTCTGACACCCCAAACACATGAAATTACGGTGCGGTATTAGATCGTGAACAAAAAAAATTCTCCACAGTCTGCTTTGATCGTAATCGTGCTACAGTGACGTTGTACCAGTGGCAGTTCAACATACTGCATGATACGACATACACATCATATGTTAGCATTGTAGCGGTAGTTCTGGGCGTATATATCGGTAGACAAGCGTTTTATAGCCATTCCAGTTTTAACCTTCAAATGATTTTACTCGCGTGCTGTCCTAACAGTGTTTCTGCGCACATGCACAGAAAGTCTGTCACACAGTGCGAATGCTGAACTAAGATTTTCACGGCTAATCGCTCTTAAACTGTCGAATACACACAAGGACAGGTTTACATAAACAGTCGTTTACGTCCTAAGTGAATGTAAACAGAAAACTGAATGTCTGTAAGTATATTAAATCCGTGTATTGTCATTAATGTTAATCAACACAAAACAGAAAATTATCACTCACTGCTCTTGACTGATTAACTTTATCTTTGATAAGAATTTGTGTATACTGAATTCATACAGTAAAGTCTACTGATGTTTACTGAAAATTCTGCTTACGGCGCCGTCTCAAACTATACCCACCTCTTCCGGTTTGTCTGATTTGTCGTTGTGTTTTCTGACTTGTTATTTTGTTTTCAAATTTGTCATTGTGTTTTCTGACTTGTTATAATGTTTTCTGAATTGTTGTTGTGCTTTCTGAATTGTTATTTTGTTTTTTAGACTTGCATTTGCGTTTGTAATTTGTTATTTTGTTTTCAGAATTGTGATTTGCTTTGCACTACTCGGCCACCGTAGTAGACAGGCGTTTTATAGCCATTCCAGTTATAACCTTCAAATATTTTACTCGCGTGCTGTCCTGACATAAGAGTTTCTGCGCGCGTGCACATGCAAAGTCACACAGCGCGAATAGTGAACCAAGATCTTCACGGCTAATTGCTCTTAAACTGTCAAATACAGGTTTACATAAACAGTCGTTTACATCCTAAGTGAATGTAAACAGAAGACTGGATGTGTGTAAGTACATTAATCCGTGTAATTTCATTAATGTTATTTAACACACGACAGGAAAAAAATCACTCACTGCTCTTGACTTATTAACTTTAACTTTGATTAGAATCAGTGTATTGAATTCATACAGTAAAGTCTACTGAAGCTTACTGTTTACTGAAAATCCTGCTTACTTATTTTAGCATTTAAATCTTAGATGTTCACTGTCATTACTGTGTCATGCAATTTATTTTATTTTTAATATTAACATGAATTTCTATTTCTGTTTGTACTCAGGATCACAGCTTGATTGTCTTCCTATCAGAGAACACTGACAATCTGATTAAACATTACCACATTACCAGGTGAGTGAATATGGTACATTTTGTGTTGTTTGCTTTAAAATAATTGTTATATTAAGTAGAAAGTGCAAAATTGAAAATACAGTGACTAATCTTAAAATAAATAAAATTAAAAGTTTATTTTGTTTGTTTGTTTGAATGATTTAGTCCGATTAATGACTGCTTGGATGTCTCCATCAGTGAGCTTCATACAGTGGGGACGAAAATTATTTGATCCCCTGCTGATTTTGTACGTTTGCCTACTGACA
>NW_015536567.1:176641-178669 GCF_001515605.1 Sinocyclocheilus anshuiensis
AAAAAAGTTATAAATTGATTTGCATTTTAATGAGTGAAATAAGTATTTGATCCCCTATCAATCAGCACGATTTCTGGCTCCCAGGTGTCTTTTATACAGGTAACGAGCTGAGCAGGTAATGAGCTTGTTACCTGTGTAAAAGACACCTGTCCACAGAAGCAATCGATAAATCAGATTCCAAACTCTCCACCATGACCAAGACCAAAGAGCTGTTCAAGGATGTCAGGGACAAGATTGTAGACCTGCACAAGGCTGGAATGGGCTACAAGACCATCGCCAAGCAGCTTGGTGAGAAGGTGACTACAGTTGGTGCGATTATTCGCAAATGGAAGAAACACAAAATAACTGTCAATCTCCCTCGGTCTGGGGCTCCATGCAAGATCTCACCTCGTTGAGTTTCAATGATCATGAGAACAGTGCGGAATCAGCCCAGAACTACACGGGAGGAGCTTGTCAGTGATCTCAAGGCAGCTGGGACCACAGTCACCAAGAAAACAATTGGTAACACACTACGCCGTGAAGGACTGAAATCCTGCAGCGCCCGCAAGGTCCCCCTGCTCAAGAAAGCACATGTACAGGCCCGTCTGAAGTTTGCCAATGAATATCTGGGTGAAAGTGTTTTCAGATTTTTGGTCAGATGAGACCAAAATCAAGCTCTTTGGCATCAACTCATCTTGCCGTGTTTGAAGAAAGAGGCATTCGCAAATGGAAGAAACACAAAATAACTGTCAGTCGCCCTCGGTCTGGGGCTCCATGCAAGATCCCACCTCGTGGAGTTTCAATGATCATGAGAACGGTGAGGAATCAGCCCAGAACTACACGGGAGGATCTTGTCAATGATCTCAAGGCAGCTGGGATTGGTAATACACTATCTAGAAGAACAGGATCATAGTGGACTTGAGCAGATCCTGCTGTGACAGAGACTCACAGAGAAACAGTTCATGTGTATCTTATTATATAATCATCAGTCAGACTCTCATCTGATCATTTTCTTCTGAAAGAGACGTCGCTTACAAATGGCTCTCAGCTCTGGAAATCTCTTAGAAATCATTTGTCTCAGCTCTTTCTTCTGGAAGATATATTTAGTTGTCAAACACCACTAGTGCGCAGACTGCATGAATATACAGAGTTTCCCGCTGTTGTCGCATACACTTTAAATATCGCGCTTGATATTTATCTATATCTATATTTATCTACTTCTGGTCCTAATTAGGCAACGACCAGCACATGAACTGTTGTGCTGTGTTGCTTACTTTAGAAAGCAGTAAAAGAGCCCCTTCTCGCACCAAAAACTCGTCTGTTGATGAGTCTTAAACAAGGACTGCTGGGACATTGTCCTGCTCCACTTCACAGACGCTGAATGAAAGCAGAATTTTAGAATGACTGGACACTCATTTATGACACTTTATTCACCAAAGAGCAGCTCGTTCCACACCTCATATGTCATTACGCTATTTTTACGTCACTGCATATGCGCAGAATTTTCCAGTTTCGGTTTTCAATCCGATCAAGTGTTTACATGTCCTCTCGCTCGGATTACAAAAGGAATAAACCACCCCTTACAATCCAATCGAAATTTTAATCAGATCTGGCCAATTCAATCCGATTGACGTGGTTACTTTTTTTTTTAATTCCGATTGTGCTTCTAGTCCTATTACGATTGGATTATCAGGATCCATGTAAACACAGCTACTGATGACACACTGAACATGAAGAGTTCAGATCCATGAAAAGAACAAACAGATTCATAATTCCTGATTCTGATGTGTTTTATCTCCATCAGATTCCCATCAGTTCACTCTGGATCTGAACACAGTGAATAAACGCCTCCGTCTGTCTGAGAGCAACAGAGTGATTACATACGCTAAAACAATCCAGTTGTATCCTGATCATCCAGACAGATTTCAGTATTATTCTCAGGTGTTGTGTAGAGAGAGTGTGTGTGGACGCTGTTACTGGGAGCTGCAGTGGAGTAGATGTGTGTATATATCAGTGTCATATAAGAGCATCAGCAGTAAGGGACGGGGT
>NW_015536567.1:178947-186503 GCF_001515605.1 Sinocyclocheilus anshuiensis
AGTGTATGATGATAACTATAGAATAGGAGTGTTTGTGGATCACAGTGCAGGAACTCTGTCCTTCTACAGCGTCTCTGACACAATGAGCCTCATCCACACAGTCCAGACCACATTCACTCAGACGCTCTATCCTGGGTTTAATGTTTATGAATCATCAGTGAAACTGTGTTGATGAATCAGAATAGCCTGACGAGAGATTCTACCCATAATGCTTTTAGCTGCATGATAAATCCGTAACAGTGAGTGTTCTTCTGTCTTCTGGTGTCACAAGCTGCTGTTTTTATTATCATGAATTTAATTGTTTAACACACATTTAATTGTTAACTGTTAAAGTGATATCTTGCTAATAATTTGTTAAATCTTGTAAATGATATTAAATATTTAAGCTGTTATAGCCCATATTATTCTACATGCAATTTCATGTCATTAAAGGAAAATAGTCTTATATATTTTTAAATTCATTTAATTGCTAACAAGCATTGTTCAATACTTAAGCCACATTTTCAAAACTGTTCATACAGACTGCATTACCAACATGTATCTTGGCCAAACAGTTGATCTCACCTCCAAAACACTCTCAGACCAACAAAACACTTCATATAGGTCTCAAAACAAGCTTGTTTCACCATAACACTGGAAACAATTCTCAATCAGAAAACATGCATTTCATTCATAACACACTGAATCTAAAAAATACTAACAACAGGGAGCTTTACATAAAATATGAACTGTTATCTTTGAAGTCTGAATGATTTGTCACATAAGTATTTCATGATAGGATAAGAATAAAATCTTTTAATTTTGCTTACTGTAATACAGCACAAAGAATGAATGAGAAAAGCAGCGAATGTGTGTGATGGACTGACCATCTGTCCAGGGGGTTTTCCGGCCTATTACCCAGTAAAGTGCCAGCCTCTCCATGACTCTATATAGGACAAGTGCTTTGGAAAATGGAATGGAATAGATGAATGGATGGATGGATGTACAGTAGCCACTGTGAGGCTTCTAGTCTTCCCTCTCTGTCACTCTTTGTTTACCCACCAATGTGTCTTCCTTGATCCATGTTTCCAAACAAAATCATTCTGAAGCCATCCATCCCATTTGTTTATCAAAAGATTACAGATAAATAATATACTAAAAATAGTACATCTGATTGGCTTTCAGCTGAAATTGCTGAAAAAACGTGTGAACAGTTTTGAAAATGTGGTTTCAGTATTGAACAATGCTTGTTAGCAACTGAAAAAAAAACCTGTAACGTAAGAAAGATTGTTTAGAATGTCATTAAACAAATGCACTAAAAGTTTTGTGTGTGTGTGTGTCCGCAAGAGAGAGAGAGGGAGAGAGACAGTGTGTGTTTGTGTGTCAGTGAGTGTGTGTGTTTGAGTGAATGTGTCCAAACGCAGCTCAAGTACAGTAATACCAGTAAATATTGCCATTTTTGGTCCCCGTGAGGAAACAAGCTTATAATTTGTTGAGAATCTGAAAGTGCCTAGTTTTGTGTGAGGGGTAGGTTTAGGTGTAGGGTTAGGGTAAGGGGATAGAAAATACAGTTTGTGCAGTAGAAAAACCATTACGTCTATGGAATAAACCCATAAAACATGGAAACCCAACATGTGTCTGTGTGTGTGTGAGTTCCTAGTATTCCCTATCTTATGGGAACCTTGTTGGGACATTTTAGTCTCCATAAGGAAAGAATCATATGGAATGATTAAAATGATCATACAGAATTTTTTATTTTTTTATTTTTGGAAAATCTAAAAATTGGGTTTAGGGGTAGGTTAAGGGGTTAGAAATGTCTTGGTTACGTATTTAACACTTGTTAGGGGGAAACAGAGATTTTACATCAATACTGATGTATGGGGTCTCACTTGGGAGCCCAATCACCTTTAAGTAGTGCGAGAAACAGCTAATGAATATTGGTGAGTGGGATTAACATGTCCAGCCACTCCCTCCTACATACAGGCATATAAGATAGTGGTTGTTTATTCACTCATTCAGGTTTGTGCTGACGAGCTGTGAGCGTGTCTCGGTCATTCATGGTTGTAGCAGGAGGGACACAACATCTTTTTCTCTCCTTCAGGGAACAAGGCTTACATACATAACTGAGATGTTCCTTTTTAGTCAGTGACGTATGATGTTACATCGATACTGATGTATGTGGTCCCTATTGAAAGCACCACAACCACTGAACTGTGTCATGAGATTTGGCGATGCAGGTGCTGGCAAGCAGGAGTGTGCCCCGACAGATACAGTCACAATACTTGACCTTCCCAACATGTAAGCTTTATAATCCTTCACATCTTTTTTAGAGGGGTTGAATGAACAGTACTTACTATGGAGAAGGTCATTAGGCATTCCTTTTTCTTTTTATTATGAATGGAATAAATCTCCTTTATAATGACAGCTTCACGTTTGGGAATGCTGTGGATCCACATCCTACCCACAGGGAGGTGACATGGAGAATACACATATGGACTAACTGACAGGACAGTACTATGTATGGAAATGAACCTCTGCGGTAGCTCCTACTTGAGTAGCGATGGAACTACTATCAAAACAGACACAGGTTTACCAACAGGGAAACCATACCATGGAAAAATACACATACAGGATTACCTGAAGGGGATCTGATGTATGGGCACGTAGCCCAGTACAGGGCAGTACTGTCTCCCCCAAGAGCAGTGCTTGCAAGTTCATCACCTGGTCCTGGAAGGGAGTGATAGGAACTTTGGGCTCATATCCAGGCTGGGGTCCTAGGATCACTCAAATTCTAGTCATGTTTCATCCACCGAACAGTGCGTGTTCAATCCACATAAGCCGTGAATGCTCCGCATACCCAGGCCATCTGAGAGAATGAGTTCAAGGGCTAATTAATATAAACATGATTATAAGTTGATACCTTTGTTATTTGAGATGTAACTTAAAGCGTAATGAAGTGTTGGGAATAAGTACATAAAATTATTTATTTGAAAAACAATGGTAATTTTCTGTAAATCTACGTCAGTTACAGATGCTTCCAGACGAATGGATTCTCTGCAGCTTTGGCGCCTCAGATCTATCGCTATGAGACTCGTCAGGATTGTAGTGCATTCTCAGTGGTTTGCTGGCATGCGGCTGATTTCATGCGATAGGTAAGCTGTCCGTGAAGCGCTCGCCCAAGCGGAAAAATGCACTGTTGCTGCCAGATCTTGATATAGTGTTTACATAGTGTTTGATGCAAAACTAACTCAACTAAATCAAATGAAAAAAAACGAATTGTATATTTTCATGTTTTCTCAAGCAAAGCAAATTTTGAAAGATCACTGAAAACATATCTTACATTTTTGGTCATAGACAATGTTGAAGATATATGTTATTGTCAATCTGCATAAGTGGTAAATTAAAAAAAAAAGTTAATAAAAATGTATAATAAAATCCTCAGAACATTTTGAGCATTCTGGAGATTTTATTTTTAGGCTACCTTTGTTTTCCGTATGCTTATATGGCTTACAGTTAAAATCCTTATCTGATTTTATTGTTGTTTGCAACGTTACTTGGCAATATTTTAAAGATATTTTTATTTTGGTATTTTGCATGGTCTGTTATTGGAGTAATGTCACCCGGGTGGGAGTTTTAAAAAAATATTCAGTAGATGCTGAGATGTATAGACCGGGGGAATCCCCCATCTCCCCACCCTCTGAATATTACATATCATAACGTAACTATGTGTAAACGTTATTTGGCAGTTTTGGAAAGCAGCTATATGTTTTTCTAGCATTCGAATATCGATGGATAAACCTGAAACGATAGAAGAAGGATTGGAGATTAATTTCATTCACAAATAAGGTAGGAAATTTGCATACTTATAAATCGACACCTGCCACGGTGTTTTGCTCTTTGAGTGTGTCGTAAAAGCCGATGGGGGGGGGTCTTAATCTTAGCACACAGCATACCCGCTTTAAAAAGTCACTGCTCGCCACTGCAACCGAATACACCTGCAGGTCCACCAACCTCTTGATGGAAGTGAGCGAGGTCAGGAGAGCTGTCTTAAAATACAGAATCTTAAGCTCAATTGACCCAAAAGGGAGCTCTCTGTAGCCAAACAAGGACCTCAGAGAGATCCCACGAGGGGATGAGGTGCAGTCTTGGAGGGTTTAACCTCCTAGCACCTCTCAGGAACCTGATGATCCGATCATGCTTCTCCAGGGACCTGCTGTCCACTGCGTCATGATGTGCTGCAATCTCAGAAACATACATTTCCAAGGTAGAGGGAGACAGCCTCCTCTGCAACTTCTATTGCAGAAAGGAAAGCACAAAACTGATCAGGGATCTTTTTCCGTTCTCAAATGAACAACATTCGATCCCAAACATTTCTATTGCCTATGTTCAGTTCCCAGTGTTTCTGTGTCTGTTTCCAGCTCATCTTTGCCTTGTGCCTTGTTTGTCCTCAGTTACCCTTGTTTGTCGCCATAACTACCCTTTTTAGTTTCCATGACAACCAATCACCTTCACCTGTCCCTTGTGAGCCCCTGGTTTTCCTGTGTTTTCCCATGTTCTTTGTCTGTTGTTGTCTTTAGTGGATGTGTTACCGGCCTCAGACCTAGGGGATATCTGGGCCAGCAGCAAATGATACACAGGCATTATGCACTCTGGATCAATGAATAAACTGTGAAAAACACGAGAGGACAGAAGTTACGTCTTTACACAGCGGCAGTCAGTTTATTACTGAGCCCGCCGACCAGGGGGAAGTAAATCTCTCGCGTCTTTCACGAGTGCCCGATGCGCCATCTATTGGCATGGCGGTGTAATGCCACAAAGATATACTGTTTTACCTTAATTAGAAAAGTTCTCATTTTGTAAAAATAAAAAAACAGGTACACACAAATACACATATATTTGGGGCGGGGGGTCACTGTTTTCAGTAAACTCATAAATGGCATTTTCTCAACCCATTACACTCTCCCCTGCTTTTAGAGATGTCTCCGCACATCTAGAACTAACTAGTTAGGTAATTACAGTTGTCACAAAAAGTGAACTATAAGGTTGTTGCTCATGGTATGTATGTGCATGTTTTAGAATGTCAAGTGTCTTTTATTCTTTCATGACTTTTTATAATTTTTTTCCTTAGAATGCCCATACTGCTGGCACTGGGTAGTGGTGTATGTCAGGTAGTACAGGGTAAGTCTGGACTGGGTAAAGAACACAAGCATGCATCACGTTAGCTCCTGGTCTCCAAGCTTGGTATGTGGGTTGGCCCATCTTATTGTATGTTAACACCTCCTTTGGCTTTACTGCACATGTAGACCTGCGCAGGATGACGTCTTCCTCATTTACAGGCTGTGCAACCTGCTGTACTCCCAGGTCAGTATCCTCATCACTTCTCCTAGCCATGCCATCATCCAATTTTTCCTGAGGTTCCACAGATGGCAACAGGTCACCTGGCGCTTGTTCTGGTTCTGGTGTCACAAACTGGGGGTGCTGCTCATATGCCTTAAGGTTATCAGGCTCTGCTCTATGGCGTACCGGGCGAAACTCTGGTGCCGCTACTCGCAGATAACTGTGTGGCTCACCGTGGGACTGTTTGAGAATGACTTTCTTTCTTTCATATACTGGTACTGGTCTGGGATTACATGCATATCCTTCCTCGTCCCCGGGAATCACTGGCTTCATTCTCCAAGGTATCAGACATTTGAGGCCGGCTGTTCATGTGGTGTTGTTTCTGTCCTTGTTGTTTCTGGGTTTGATTGTCTTGACCATCATGTTCAAGTGGCAAGTGGCAGATCGTTCACAGGTAAAAGGAGATTACGGTGCAGTACACGGAGGGTGCGGTCACCAGTTTCAGCTTGAATTTGATATACAGGACCATCTCCCATCCTCTCAACAACCCGGTGAACTTTGTTCTCCTAGTAAGGACGGAGTTTACCTCTCTCGGATAGGTTGCGGACAAGCACGCGATCACCTGGATGAAGCACAATCCCTCTGACAACACGATCATAGTATTTTTTCCCTTTTGCAGAGCAACTCTTGCTATTTTCAGAGGCGATCTTATATGCCTCCTGCATCCGGGAAGCCCACTTCTGCACATATTCCTGATGGGTCTCAGGCTGTGGTTCAGGTTTAAGGTTAAAGAGCAAATCAATGGGTAAACGTGGGGCACTTCCAAAGAGAAGAAAAAATGGTGAGTAGCCTGTGGCTTCATGCCTTGAACAATTATATGCATGGGCTATGTGTGGTAAGTGGTCTTTTCACTCAGATTTCTTTTCCTCTGATAGCGTTCGAAGCATTTGAAGCAGTGTTCTATTCAGGCGCTTAACAGGGTTCCCCTGTGGGTGATGGGTCATTCGAGAATGAGAAATGCCAGCCAGTTGCAGAAGTTGTTGGAACAAATTATTCTCAAACTCCCGGCCCTGATCATGTTGTGGATACCAAAAGCGTGGTATAAAGTCATAGAAAATCTTTTCTGCGGCTGTTTTGACTGATTTGTTCTGTGTTGGGTAGGCCTGGCAAAACGAGTGAAGTGATCTACAAGAACTAAGATGTACTCGTAGCCTCCCTTACTTGGTTCAAGATGGAGATAGTCGACGGACAGTAGCTCAAATGGGACACTAGTTTTGATTGAGCCCATTGGTGCCTTTTCAGGAACAGTGGGTCGCTTTTGCTTGATACATGAGCATTGACGGATGACGTAATCTTCTATATCACTCTGCATGAAAGGGCAATAAAACTTTTGTCTTGACAGGTGGATGACTTTGTCAGCCCCGACATGCCCCATGTCATCATTAAAGGGGTCATATGATGCGATTTCAAGTTTTTATTTCTCTTTGGAGTGTTACAAGCTCTTGGTGCATAAAGAAGATCTGTAAAGTTGCAAAGACTAAAGTCTCAAATCCAAAGAGATATTCTTTATAAAAGTTAAGTCAACCAAGCCTACCTAAAACGGCCCGTTCTAACACGCCCCCACATATCTACGTCGCTATGTGGAAATATTAGCATAATGCTGGCCAAATGTGCACTCAAAGAAAGAAGGCGTGGTTTCAGGAACAGCAGTAGTGTTGATGCAGCCATGTCAGGGAGATGCTGTGTTTCAGGGCACAAAGGGTTTTATTTGGCCTTCCCGGAAGTAGATGCAATTAGGAATCATTGGTTAAGATTTATTTACAACAGAACAGCACAACCCAGATGTTCGAATTTGTGCAACGCATTTTATGAATAACATCTGGAGGTAAAGCCTCTGAGTATTCCCTGATGTGGTCCTGAAGCTTCAACGGGAACCGTGATAGGGTGTCGGCATCGGTGTTGGCTTTGCCTGGTCTGTATTTTATGGTGAAGTGAAAGTCAGCCAATTCACCCACCCAACGATGCCCAACAGCACTCAACTTGGCAGTACTCAGGATATAGGTAAGGGGGTTATTAGCTGTGAATACTGTGAACGTTGGAGCATAGTAGACGTAATAGCAACATTTATCGCAGATGGCCCATTTTAGGGCAAGGAACTCAAGCTTGTTGGAATGGAGATGATAATTCTTCTCAGCAGGTGAGAGCGACCTTGAGCCATAGGCGATTACATGCAGTTTACA
>NW_015536567.1:186547-189417 GCF_001515605.1 Sinocyclocheilus anshuiensis
ATATTCTGTTACACCAAATACACAAAATAATGATCTTTAAAATAGCATCATATGACCCCTTTAAGGTGTTTGAGCGCAAGAGACTTCAGAGAGTTAGGGAGAACCAATTGTCTGTGTTGTCCTGTCTGTCTGTATAAGATTCCCTTATCAAGTCTAAGTTTGTTCCATTCATGTATCAGTCGTCGTGTGGTTGATCCCATGTGTCTCTTGTCTTTGTCACTGGGGTTCCATCCTCTCTCTTTCAATGTAATTACCTCACAGATGGAAGTATCTTCTTTTTGGGCAGATCGAATTTCTTCAGAAGGAAACATGGGTGTGCTGGCAGGAAGAAGATCTTCATCACGGTAACCCAGCTGAAGGGCCGCAACCCATGGCACTTCTTTTTCTTTCTTTGCTTTATCTCCCTGCCATATTGCAGAAATAACATCTGGAGGTAAAGCCTCTGAGTATTCCCTGATGTGGTCCTGAAGCTTCAACGGGAACCGTGATAGGGTGTCGGCATCGGTGTTGGCTTTGCCTGCCCTGTATTTTATGGTGAAGTGAAAGTCAGCCAATTCACCCACCCAACGATGCCCTACAGCACTCAACTTGGCAGAACTCAGGATATAGGTAAGGGGGTTATTATCTGTGAATACTGTGAACGTGGGAGCATAGTAGAGGTAATCGCGAAATTTATCGCAGATGGCCCATTTTAGGGCAAGGAACTCAAGCTTGTTGGAATGGAGATGATAATTCTTCTCAGCAGGTGAGAGCGACCTTGAGCCATAGGCGATTACACGCAGTTTACCCCCCTGTTCCTGATAGAGTACAGCCCCCAGGCCCTCATTAGATGCGTCAGTGTGAAGGACAAAAGGTAAATTAAAGTCTGGGTATGCCAAGATAGGAGAGGAAGTCAACATGTCAACAAGGCGGGCAACCACAGCACTGTGTTCAGAGGTCCACTGAACTGGTGTCTTGGACGGTAACTGACCCTTTTTTACACCCAGTTTGGTTGGCCTGGTCTTGACAGGCTTCTCCCCATTCTCGCCAGGACTCTCTTGAAGCTTGAACAGTGGCCAGGCTATTCTGGAAAAATCCTGAATAAACAAACAATAGTAGCCCAAAAAGCCCAGCTCTCTAACTTCTCCGACATTCTTTGGTTCCCGCTCTTTCCATTGCAGCACTGCTTCCAGGTCTTTGGGATTGACTTGAATGCCCTCACTTGTAACTAAACGCCCCACATATCTCACCTGACGTTTAAATAATTCACACTTCTTTGGGTGTAATTTCACACCATATTCGCGTAAGCGGCAAAAAACTCTCTTCAAGTCTTTGACGTGGTCCTGAAATGTTTTGGAAAAACAGAGAACATCGTCTAAGTATGGAAAACAGCACTCATCCCTCCGACCATTCAGCACACCTTCCATACACCTTTGGAAAGCTGCCGGTGCATTGGTCAGGCCAAAGGGAAGGCGGATCCACTCATACAATCCCCAAGGCGTGCTGAAAGCCGTCAGATGCCTAGAGTTTTCCTCGACAAAGCCCTGGTGATATGCACTGCCTTGGTCTAATATGGAAAACCATGAGTAACCTCCCAGATTATCCAATAGATCCTGAATACGTGGAAGGGGGTGGCGGTCTGGGATCGTTTTACTATTTAGTCCACGGAAGTCCACACTAAGACGTAGGCTCATATCTTTTTTCCTCACGCAGACCACGGGGGAGGAGTAAGGTGACATAGACTTCTGAATCCACCCATGATCAAGCAGCTTTTGAAGCTTTTGAACTACCTCTCTATACAAGGGCTTTGGGACCGCATTGTAGGACTTTTGGACTGGTGTATCATCTGTATCATCTATTTTGAGGTCAGGGATGGAACCAATATCTGTGTCATTCCTAGCAAATACATCAGACTGATCAAAAATCATCTCTTCGACTATTTTCTGTTCATCCTCACTCAGCCAGATGTGATAAGTCAACTGGAGGGTGCCATTTATCTTTAGTTGGATGTACAGAAGGATTCCTATTTTTTTCGAGGTTTTGCCGATCATCAGTCCTTAACTGAACTGAGCATGATTCGGGAGTATCATGGCGCCTGGACTCAGAAATGGGAGTGGACTGTTGGATGGGTTTAAGATCGACGACATCTTCAAGCATGCCAAGAATTGTCCTCTGTGGCAGGTAGACAGCATGTTTAGTGGAGTTCTGGACTGGAACTTTGACGCATTTTGACAATCCCCCGGGAACATCCACTAATGCTGGAAACAGTTCTAAACCATCAATGCAGTCATTCTCCACAATAGGCTGAAAGAGCATTGTCCCGCCACCTGACCATCCCCGGATCCGACACTTAATTTCCCGAATCTGTCCAGCGGGTATTGTTACACCTTTCTTACCAGTGCAGACATTGTGCTGTGATGTCTCAGTCAGAGTTACCTGCTGGAAAGCCAACACTAACGCTTCTACAGTAGATGCGCTGATGCCTAAAGCTTCTTCCAGAATAGTAGAAACATCAACTTTCTCGTTCTGACTGGCATTTTCTTTAATGACCTCAGCTATGACATTACTACCTAAAACAGGACAGCTACAGTTTCGACTGATTAAAAGCGGCACTCTGATAGACATGTGTCCATGATTTTGGCTACAGATCTGGAGGTCAATTTCAGCCCAACCTTCAAGAGGTACCTCAGTGCCATTAACTGCAGTTATTTCCAGGGACTGACTAGCGAAGAGAGATTCAAGGGGCTGTATTTTAACAGTAGGTAATTCTCTCTCCATCCACACCTTTCCTACCATTGTCACCTGAGCACCAGAATCTAACAACATTTGCAGAGGTACACCATTAATTGAAGTTGAAACCATACACCGCTTGCCAATAAGTTGAGCTACTC
>NW_015536567.1:194760-202620 GCF_001515605.1 Sinocyclocheilus anshuiensis
TAACCCAGCTGAAGGGCCGCAACCCATGGCACTTCTTTTTCTTTCTTTGCTTTATCTCCCTGCCATATTGCAGAAATAACATCTGGAGGTAAAGCCTCTGAGTATTCCCTGATGTGGTCCTGAAGCTTCAACGGGAACCGTGATAGGGTGTCGGCATCGGTGTTGGCTTTGCCTGGCCTGTATTTTATGGTGAAGTGAAAGTCAGCCAATTCACCCACCCAACGATGCCCTACAGCACTCAACTTGGCAGAACTCAGGATATAGGTAAGGGAGTTATTATCTGTGAATACTGTGAACGTGGGAGCATAGTAGAGGTAATCGCGAAATTTATCGCAGATGGCCCATTTTAGGGCAAGGAACTCAAGCTTGTTGGAATGGAGATGATAATTCTTCTCAGCAGGTGAGAGCGACCTTGAGCCATAGGCGATTACACGCAGTTTACCCCCCTGTTCCTGATAGAGTACAGCCCCCAGGCCCTCATTAGATGCGTCAGTGTGAAGGACAAAAGGTAAATTAAAGTCTGGGTATGCCAAGATAGGAGAGGAAGTCAACATGTCAACAAGGCGGGCAACCACAGCACTGTGTTCAGAGGTCCACTGAACTGGTGTCTTGGACGGTAACTGACCCTTTTTTACACCCAGTTTGGTTGGCCTGGTCTTGACAGGCTTCTCCCCGTTCTCGCTAGGACTCTCTTGAAGCTTGAACAGTGGCCGGGCTATTCTGGAAAAATCCTGAATAAACAAACGATAGTAGCCCAAAAAGCCCAATAGAGCTCTAACTTCTCCGACATTCTTTGGTTCCCGCTCCTTCCATTGCAGCACTGCTTCCAGGTCTTTGGGATCGACTTGAATGCCCTCACTTGTAACTAAACGCCCCACATATCTGACCTGATGTTTAAATAATTCACACTTCTTTGGGCGTAATTTCACACCATGTTCGCGTAAGCGGCAAAAAACTCTCTTCAAGTCTTTGACGTGGTCCTGAAATGTTTTGGAAAAACAGAGAACATCGTCTAAGTATGGAAAACAGCACTCATCCCTCAGACCATTCAGCACACCTTCCATACACCTTTGGAAAGCTGCCGGTGCATTGGTCAGGCCAAAGGGAAGGCGGATCCACTCATACAATCCCCAAGGCGTGCTGAAAGCCGTCAGATGCCTAGAGTTTTCCTCGACAAAGCCCTGGTGATATGCACTGCCTTGGTCTAATATGGAAAACCATGAGTAACCTCCCAGATTATCCAATAGATCCTGAATACGTGGAAGGGGGTGGCGGTCTGGGATCGTTTTACTATTTAGTCCACGGAAGTCCACACTAAGACGTAGGCTCATATCTTTTTTCCTCACGCAGACCACGGGGGAGGAGTAAGGTGACATAGACTTCTGAATCCACCCATGATCAAGCAGCTTTTGAACATATTCCTTTACCTCTCTATACAAGGGCTTTGGGACCGCACTGTAGGACTTTTGGACTGGTGTATCATCTTTTAAGCAGATTTTGAGTTGCAGGTCAGGGATGGAACCAATATCTGTGTCATTCCTAGCAAATACATCAGACTGATCAAAAAGCATCTCTTTGACTATTTTCTGTTCATCCTCAGCCAGATGTGATAAGTCAACTGGAGGGTGCCATTTATCTTTAGTTGGATGCACAGTAGGATTCCTATTTTTTTCGAGGTTTTGCAGATCATCAGTCCTTAACCTCCTGGGGTCGACGGTGGTGCCGGTGTAGTGTCTTCTGCCGCTGCTCTGAGAAATCACACTCAGTCTTGGGGTTTCTTTTCCAGAAGTTAGACTTTATTTCAAGAAGAACAAAGCCGAGAAGTTCTCTGCAGAAAACATCTCCAGAATGTTTTTCTGCTTCTCTTTATATACAGTTTTGACTTTAAGGCGTGGGTTATATTTCCATACAGTTTTCTTCATGCATATAAATTCAATATCTCCCTAGAGAACGGGCCCCCCAAGTCTTGTTATGGTAAAGAAAGAAAGCCACTTCTATTTTTCCAGATGGTTCTCATCTGAGGGTCTGTATTTCTGCCACGTAGGCTGTTTTTACACACAGGCATATGTGATTTTAATGGAAGAATAACTGGATATATAAACTAGGTTCTTGAAACGGTCGTCCAGAAAATGCATTGCTGTTCTGTTGTAAGTCATCTTAAAGATTCCTAAATGCATCTACTTTCGGAAGGCCAAATAAAGTCCTACTTCAATAGAAAACATTGTGGTTGTCACAGTTATGTATAAAGACATAAAATCACATTAAAAACATCACACATAGAATATCACAAGATTAGCATAGTTGATCTTCAGCCCAGATATTGTACGCATCCTAGAGGGCCTCCCTTGGGCAGAAGATAGGCTAACACTTATACCCAGGGTATTGTTCAACTTTACACTTCTTCTTCGTCCTCATTAGAGTCACTAGAACTAGAACTATCATCCAAAGTTTGCTCGTTTAAGTTTAGTTTGTTTAGCCATCCTTTATAATATTCATCCAGGTTCCTTTCTGTAATCATTTGTTGATTCTTGGGGATTTTTATCATTTCCATTTGCTTAACAGTAGCGTTGACTATTAATGTTCTTAATATAGGTAATATACAGCAAAATAATATTCCTCCTACTAATATGGCAACTCCTAAAAACATTCCCAGTTTAGCAAACCATGCTCCCATGCTGCAAATTTCAGATCAATCCAATCCCAAATTTGTTCGTCTCTTCCGGCATTTGCTGTAACTTCAGCTCTTAATTTTTTAATTTTAGTCATAACTTCACTAAAAGCTCCCCCAGGGGCAGTATTATTTGGTATAAAAGTACAACATTGATCTCCAAACATAACACAAACTCCTCCCTTGTCTGCCAAGAGCCAATTAAGAGCCTGTCTGTTTTGCCATGTCATTCTACTGGTTGCATGCACTCTGGTTGCGTGCTCTCCTAATAAGGATAACGCATCATCAGTATAATTAATGAATCTTTGTTGATTATAATAAATGTAATTAATCCACTCTGTATTTTTGTTTGGTGTGATCCAAACAAATATTGACTCAAAACCTGCTTTTATTTCATCTCTTGCCTTGAATTTATTAGGAATTCCTCTCGGTTGTCCAATTGAGTAAATATACATTGGGGTCTGGCTCGTAACCTCTTCTAATTCTGTTATCCTCCTTGTTTGTGCTTTGTTCTGTTCCCCATTGTGCTATGTTAATTTCTTGAAGTAATCGTACTCTTACGCATGTTTCCTGCTCCCAGATCTGCTGATGGTACTGCTTCCACCTACCTCCTAAATCTGTCTATGATCACAAGCATGTATCTTTTTCCTTGTACTCACTTTATCTTATCCACATAGTCCATTACCAAATGCTTAAAGGGCCCTTCTGGTACTGGTATATGGCCTATTGGTGTCGCTATCCCTTTCCTTACATTGTATTTGGCACAAACTTCACATGTGGACAAAAATTCATCCACCATTGCATATTAATAAGGAGACCAATATCCTTGCTTTTTAATTTTTCTTATCACTTCCCCCCTTGCGCAATGGTCAACACCATGCGCATCTGCAATAAGAATTTTCAGCAGTGAAGTAGGTGCAACCATTTTTCCTTCATGTGTACGCCAGATCTCTTGTGAATCTTTTTTAGCTCCCCTTTGGTGCCACATTGGTTGTTCATAGGGGCCTGCTTGTTGTTGAATTCGAATTATATCCTTTAATTGAGGTTGAGGTTCGATAAGTACTACAGGTGCTAATACTGCTACTTGACACCCTGAAGCTTTATTAGCTTCTATATCAGCTGCATTGTTTCCCTTAATAATTCCTTAATTAATTATAATTCCTTATATTTATATAGCGCTTTTCTGGGCACTCAAAGCGCTTTACATAGAAATGACATAAATGACATAATCATTTCCCTTCTTGTGTGCCTGACATTTGATTATTGCTAGTCTCTTTGGAAGCATCATAGCAGAAATTAATTGCCCTATTTGTTCACTATGTTGGATGGGAGTCCCATCACTTTTTTTTTAGCTTCTATGTCAGCTGCATTGTTTCCCTTTATGACATAATCTTTTCCCTTCTTATGTGCCTGACATTTGATTATTGCTAGCCTTTTTGGAAGCATCATAGCAGAGATTAATTGCCCTATTTGTTCACTATGTTGGATGGTAGTCCCATCACTTTTTTTAAAACCTCTTTGTTTCCACACTGCTCCGAATAGATGACATACACCATGAGCATATGCTGAATCTGTGAAAATGTTGGCAGTTTGTCCTTTCGCTAACTGACATGCAGCTGTAAGAGCTTTTAATTCTGCTAATTGAGAAGAGCAAGGCTGTACACAATGTTGTGATACCACAGGTACAAATACCTACTTTCTTCTGCAAATGGCAAGCGGCACACTGAAGTAGGCTGAACAGAGATCAATTACTGTAAAGAATTTGGCATCAGGAGGGACATTCATCAGTAACGTGTGTGGGTTTGGTACTTCAGCTGGCATATCTTCTATTATTTCATTAATTGTTCGTAAGTCATGAACAAGTCGCCATCTGTTTTTGTCTGCTTTAATTATGGGCATAATTGGAGTGTTACAGTAACTAGTTGTTTCTATTAATACTCCTGCCTTTACTAAACCTTCAATAGTGTTTTTTATCCCTGCTTCAGCATCCGGACGCAAAGGGTATTGTGCTCTTCTGGGCAGACGTGCATCTGGCTTAAGTTGTACTCTTACTGGATTTGCTGATTTTATTAATCCTATATCTGTGTCATGTTGAGACCATAGTTCAGTTGGTACCTGACGCTGCATTTCCTTAAATAACTCAGTCTCATTTTTGTTTATTACTTCGGATGTTGTAGTCATCTGTAATTTTCTTTTGACCGATAACTACTTCCTGAGGAATTCCCAGCAAACTGGTTGCACACAAAATTTTGATATAATTTTTGTCAGCTGAATGATTTCTTGTTTGTAGACACACTGGAGCTGTAATTTGAATTAATTGCATTTTTCCAGAGAATCCTATTGTCTTTGTAAATTTTCCAGACAAGGGGAGATGTGAGGCATATTTTAAATTTAAACGCTTGACAGAATAGTAGGTGGTGGAGTATTTACTGGAGACATCATTGTCATTTGTTCTGCTTCTTTCTTTATTGAAGCTTGAATCTTTTTGTTATATTTGTTTGTCAGTTCTTCAAGCTGTAAATGAGTTAGTTTTCGCTGTAGCTCTTTCTCATGACTTTTGAGCTTTTGCTCATTTTTTCTGCATTGTTCCACGGCATGAGACACATGGTCACAAAACTCTTTGTGCGTTTTAGAGTTTAAACCGACCACATCTTCCAGCCTGCTCTTTACGGCTGGTGGCATAGCATCAATCACAGCCTGTCTAAACAATGTTGCCATTAATGGGTCTCCTTCTGGATTCCCTTCAGTCTCAATCACAGCATTATGCATGAACATTCACGCCTCCTCACATATACCTTTTCTACACAAATGCGTATTAGAAAATTTAAATCAATATATTGTTTTCTGTAAATGAGTAAGATGATTTCCACATCATTTTGAAGCAAAAACTCTAGACTTCAAGATCCAGTTCTCAAAAGTCTTGTGATCCCAGGGCCCCAAAACACCCTCGGACCCCAGAGGGTTAACTGAACTGAGCATGATTCGGGAGTATCATGGTGCCTGGACTGGAAATGGGAGTGGACTGTTGGATGGGTTTAAGGTCGACGACATCTTCGAGCATGCCAAGAATTGTCCTCTGTGGCAGGTAGATAGCATGTTTAGTGGAGTTCTGGACTGGAATTTTGACACATTTTGACTATCCCCTGTGAACATCCACTAATGCTGGAAACAGTTCTAAACCATCAATGCAGTCATTCTCCACAATAGGCTGAAAGAGCATTGTCCCGCCACATGACTCTCCCTGGATCCGACACTTAATTTCCCGAATCTGTCCAGCGGGTATTGTTACACCTTTCTTACCAGTGCAGACATTGTGCTGTGATGTCTCAGCCAGAGTTACCTGCTGGAAAGCCAACACTAACGCTTCTACAGTAGATGCGCTGATGCCTAAAGCTTCTTCCAGAATAGTAGAAACATCAACTTTCTCGTTCTGACTGGCATTTTCTTTAATGACCTCAGCTATGACATTGCTACCTAAAACAGGACAGCTACAGTTTCGACTGATTAAAAGGGGCACTCTGATAGACGTGTCCATGATTCTGGCTACAGATCTGGAGGTCAATTTCAGCCCAACCTTCAAGAGGAACCTCAGTGCCATTAACTGCAGTTATTTCCAGGGACTGACTAGCGAAGAGAGATTCAAGGGGCTGTATTTTAACAGTAGGTAATTCTCTCTCCATCCACACCTTTCCTACCATTGTCACCTGAGCACCAGAATCTAACAACATTTGCAGAGGTACACCATTAATTGAAGTTGAAACCATACACCGCTTGCCAATAAGTTGAGCTACTCGTCGATTTGGGTCCACCTGACATTGTGGTTTAGATTGTGGATGTCTTGGCATTCTGGCTTTTATCTGGGGCTCAGAACTGGTTGAGGTCACAGGCTGCCCCTCTCCAGCGACATCTTACCGTTTCCCGACAGCTTATGTTGAAGACAGCCAATAGCCCTATGACCGGCTTGTCCACAAATAAAGCAGTGGGAACAGTTCATAATGCCCTTCTGGACACAGTCGTGACATTTTTTCTCAGCTGCTGGTTCGGAACGAGCAGGAGATGTGCTATTGTCTATCGATTTCATAGCCTCAGTGGATGTTGTCAGATGGGCTAGATGCTTAGTTAATGAGGACACTTGGGCTGTCAGTTCCTTGATAGCATCACGATTAGCCTGTAATTCAGAGTCAACTTTTGTTTGTCTATTCTGGTCAGTTAGCTCACCTGAGTCACGGCAAACTGAATTCACAGTCACTGGTCTTGTTTTAGCTACTGTGCTCAGTCGTTTTAAATGTCCCTCTTCCTCAGAGGTAGACTTAGTTACCTGTTCCAGTAGGAAGTAATCTCTAACCTGCATGTCTGAAAGGAAGGGTTTAAGATCATGTCGCACATAGCTTTTTTTCGCATTCAAATCCTGGTAGATTGTATGAAGGAAAGTGCCCTGAACCAATTTTTTGTCATAGCTGAAATCTACACCTGGTTGCTGGGACTCAAAAAGAACTCGTTGCTTTAACCCCATAACCCTGTACAGAAACTGTTGCGGACTTTCTCTGTCTTGCTGCCTAGCATTACTCAGTTCTTGAAAAAGCTCAGTTAGATTCTTGTCCCTGATATGAGACCGAAGAAATCTCTTTAAACCTTCTACAGTAAGGTCTTCTTTATTGCTCAGCATCTCCCTGAAAGTACCCGGTTTGGTTATCTTGAGGACAGTTCTGATTATTTCTGACTCGCTAAAACCTTCCTGCAACCCCTCATCCATTTGTTTACACAAACTGTTGTAAGAGATATCAGAACCTGCATCAGAGATTTGACCACCATGTAACTTAAATTCTCTGCGTGGTAACAAAGCTGAAACATCAGACAATCTTACAACATGATCAGAAGTGTTAGATGATGAGTTCATCCTACCCAAAGGAGCAGCACCGATGTGGCTAGGCACACCCACCGTTGATGAGGTGTCTCTGCCATGAAATGACCGCATGCGAATGTCTCTGTCCATATGTAATGGTTGTGTACAAATGTCTCTGTTCATATGTAATGGTTGTGTGTGAGTGTCTCTGTCCATATTGTGACGAGCGTCCCGAGGCTTCATCAGCGTCGCCCTGGAAACAAGCGAGGAGCACCTGGCCATCCTCATCACAGCTGCAGCTCATCAGGCAGCGGCCACATAAGCCACGCAAGCCCTGCCATCTAGGAGA
>NW_015536567.1:203759-204875 GCF_001515605.1 Sinocyclocheilus anshuiensis
CTCCATGAGACTGAGCACTAACTCGCCCTCTCATTTCTCCCACAGACAGCAGCGTGTGACCGACCAGCCCCACAGGAGCACTGCACGGACCCTCTGCACTGGGAAGACGGAAGAGAGCACTCACGGCACCGGAGCACCTACCTGGACCCTTCTCACTAGCACCCATCACCCCAATAAATCCATCCTCCGGGGTATTGATTGAGATTACTTGTCGTGTGATTCTTCACCCCGTTACAATATGTAATGGTTGTGTGTGAATGTCTCCCTCATCATCGGTTGGAGTGTGACTATGGTGGTGTGTTGGTGAATCCCCCATCAAAACAGGTACAACATTAACAGGTCCAGCGGCTCTGGTGTCTGTAGCTGTTAGCACATCATTGAGCGGATCAAAAAGGAGAAGAAGTTGAGTCATGCCCTCATCTTCAGCAGCTTTTAGCTTCTCACTTCTGATATAGTCAACAATTAGGTCATACAGTTCGGGTTCACTTAGATCTGCAACATGGTAAGTTTCGCGGCCATCATCTATCGAACTTGCAACAGTCTGCAGTTGACTTAGACTCAAATCTGAAAGTTTCTTTTGGATCTTGAAGACCAGTACCCGGCGTTGGCTTAAGGTAGTCATTTTGATGCATCACCTGTGGCAGTTGTTCTCTGGATGACACTTGACACAGCAGTCTTCCCTAAAACACTGGGCACAGGATCCCACTGTTGCAATGACAAACTTCCTAGGCGAGATGTACTGGATCCCGGATGACGAGCCCCCAATTGTTACCGGCCTCAGACCTAGAGGATATCTGGGCCAGCAGCAAATGATACACAGGCGTTATGCACTGTGGATCGATGAATAAACTGTGAAAAACACGAGAGGACAGAAGTTACGTCTTTCCACAGCGGCAGTCAGTTTATTACTGCAATAATTTTTCTTTCAACATTAACAAAATTAAACATTTCAAAACTCAACACTCTCAAAGTGCATTTTGTGAAATACAATTTAAACAAACAACAAATCCATTAGTACACTTGATAAGAGTATGCAAAATATACCTTTTATCATAATATAGTGTATACTTGTATAATATATATATATACAGTGGTGTGAAAAAGTGTTGGCCCCCT
>NW_015536568.1:0-130 GCF_001515605.1 Sinocyclocheilus anshuiensis
AAAATAATGTTCTTTTTAACAGCATCATATGACCCCTTTAAAAATTAGGGGTGCTCCGATTGATCGGCTACCCATCACTATCGGCCGATAATCGCTTTGGGATGATTGATCGGCGGTCTCTAAAAGGCCG
>NW_015536568.1:476-1488 GCF_001515605.1 Sinocyclocheilus anshuiensis
TCTCAAAATACGCAAATGGCTTCAAATCACCACACTGTGTCTGTCGAGGCAGTGTCACATCGTCACTAAAGTTTATAAATTGCATTACTTTTTAATTCTTGCCTGTGTTTAACCATTCAGCGCTCTCGCGCGCTCTCTTGGAGACTCAGTGCTCATGCACACTCGCAGCGCACACACATAATGCCAGGTTCACATTACTCCATTTGCAGTGCGTATGTGGTGTGTATTTTTTCCGCGCTCATGTTAATGGATCAAAGTGTTCACCGCACACGGTTGCGGTCCGTCAGTGCGCTCTAGGAGCGGTGTGTCTGCAGCAGTTTGCAGTAAATATGAACATGGATTGACACGAAAATGTAATAGTTACACCATAAATGCATATTATTAAAGTCTACTGTGTTTCACAGTCAACACATATGGCTTTTTGGCTAGGTTTGGGTAGGTTTAAAGGGAAAGAGCACTTTTAGATAAACAAGGCAAAAATAGATGGCACTTGTGGAGGCTTGTAATAAAGATTTAAATGCAAGAGAAAAGGCAGTAGAGCTGACTATTTCTGTCAATGGTAAGTTTGTGGTTTGTGATAAAAAGTAGTTTAAATGTTTTGCCACTTGCTTGAGCAACTTATAGAAATCTAGAAGTAAATAGTAAATGAAAAAGCATTGAATAATGTGTTGCTTATATTTATTGTGTTTAAACATGTCTGTGAAAGATTGTATTACTGTACTGTGTAAAAAAAAGAATTGCAATGCTGAAAAAGCATTTTCAGTGACAATGTTTGGATTTGAAATCAAAATAATGGATAAATGTTATGTTTGTTGTAAACAGCCACGGATCAGTAGCGGACTCCTGTGTGAAAGCTGCTTCTTCGACCCTGAATAAAATCCTGATTGGAGTATCACTATAAATAGTTATAAATGATAAAAAGAAGGCTTTAAAAGCTTTAAAAGAGGTCTTAGGTATCGGCAAATACTGCTTTCTGTGATCGGCCTCAAAAATCCTGATCGGAGCACCCCTA
>NW_015536568.1:6364-8358 GCF_001515605.1 Sinocyclocheilus anshuiensis
TATTGTAATCCATTACATACCTTTCTATCAAAGTTATCTGACATTATCAAGCTGAATTTGTTCTGACACAGTTTAACAAAGGCCTCCTGTAGAGAATTGATGCGTTTTTGTAAGAAAAATAACCATATTTGAAATGTAATAATCAATTTAATCTAGCTTGCACTCACTGTTGTACATGGAAGCAGTTCCGGGCGGATGACGTAAGACGTCGGCGTTGAGCATGTGCCGCTCAGAAGTGACGAACGCGGAAGCGCAGGGGAGAGATCAAAACAAAACAACGGTCACGAATTAGAAGATGGTTTTCACGAGACTCGCCGGCGCACGCGCATCGCCGACATCTTACGTCATCCTCCCGGAGCTGCTTCCATGTACAACTGTTGGAGCAAACTAGATTAAAGTGATTATTACGTTCTGAATATGGATATTTTTCTTACAAAAATGCATCGATTCGCTACAGGAGGCCGCTCAGAAGTGACGAACGCGGAAGCGCAGGGGAGAGATCAAAACAAAACAACGGTCACGAATTAGAAGTACAAAATTAGGATTTTTAAAGAAGAATGTTGGAGGATTTCGGTATAAGCCAAGAGGAGACTGGTTTTCCTTTGCTAAAGTAAGGAAGCTTTGCTTCCTTTGCTCCTGTAAACAAACGATGGTTTTCACGAGACTCGCCGGCGCACGCGCATCGCCGACATCTTACGTCATCCTCCCGGAGCTGCTTCCATGTACAACTGTTGGAGCAAACTAGATTAAAGTGATTATTACGTTCTGAATATGGATATTTTTCTTACAAAAACGCATCGATTCGCTACAGGAGGCCTTTGTTCACCCCCCAGAGCCATGTGAGGCACTTTTTATTATGGATGCATGTGCTTTATTTCACTTCTTTTGGACTGATGAACTGCAACACCCGCTGACTGCCATTAAACAACTTAGAAGATCAAAGACAATTTTTTATATCACTCCGATTGGATTCATCTGAAAAAAGGAAGTCATATACACCTAGGATGCCTTGAGGGTGAGTAAATAATGGGCTAATTTTCATTTTTGCGTGAACTATCCCTTTAAGATAATAACGCAAAACATATTTTTGGCTTTTAGTCTCCATTTGGTTTTAAAATCCCTGCACGTGTCTGTATAACTTTAGCCTACTGGAAATACCAGCACTCCTCTTCCCAACTGTATAACCACTATGCCTTTTTGCCCCAATGCAAAACTGCTCAGTCAGCTAGTCTTTTTGTTATTAATGCCGCCATGCATTACTGAAGGTTTTCGTCATGCTTTTTTCCTCATTAAAGCTGACACGCAGGACAAAGACACCCTTAAAATCCCCAGTAATTCCATGAAAGCAAATTAGAGAAAAAGTCCTGATTAGTCTGGAAATGCAGAAGTAAAACAATGTTAAAGAAGAATCTCTCACGGTTGCCAGATGCTAAAACAGGAAAGACAAAGATTTGCTCACAAGACAGAGCCTGTGCCAAGTTAAATCCATATTTAAATCCTTCTCTGGACGGGAGCTGCATGTAAATGAATGCTCTTTGGCATCGTGCTCGAGCACAGAATCCACAGCAGTTAGGTCGGGAAGCCTATGCGTGCATAATTTGCATTTATTTTGGAGCTAATTTTCATAATTAAGCATAAAAAATTAAGCCTCAGAAATAATTATAAAGATGAGCTATATGATACATGTATAGCTGCCGATGCTGGGGGAAAGCGAGCTGAGGGTCTATCAAAGGCGTGCTTGGAGTTTGATTATACTTGTGCAATTAGAGCATACCCTGCTGAAAAATCCAGATGAAACTGGATCTGATGGTGGGTTCCAGAAGATTCTACCATCAAAAAAGTTCAGTGAACGTAAATAAGTTTAGGAAAACTATTCCACGCAATTAGTTTAGATCAATAAAACAAAACTAAAACAAGCTATAACATATTATGCCCCTTTTTACAATATGTAATATAAGTCTCTGGTGTCACCAGAATGTGTCTGAAGTTTCACC
>NW_015536568.1:8473-8994 GCF_001515605.1 Sinocyclocheilus anshuiensis
TTTAAAGGAGACATATTATGCCCCTTTTTACAATATGTAATATAAGTCTCTGGTGTCCCCAGAATGTGTCTGAAGTTTCACCTCAAAATACTCCACAGATAATTTATTATATCATTTTGAAAATGCCTATTTTGAGTGGAAGCAGAAACATGCTGTTTTTCGTGCCTGTCTCTTTAAATGCAAATGAGCTGCTGCTTCCCGCCCCCTTTTCCAGAATAGAGCTGCGCCATTACAGCTCGTACCTGCTAGAAAACATCTGTTTTGTTTCTGATTATCATGTTTATTACGCTGAAATCATGCGTTTTAAACCATCTTGGTTTAAACTTCTGATATACGGTTTTCTGTGTGCACACGGACAGAAAGCGGCTGTCACAGCATGTGAGTACTAAACTAAGTTCTCATTCACACACAAGTTTACGTTAAAAACACAAAAAACAGTCGGTTATGTCTATGAATGTAAACAGCTGGGAAATAAATCGCATGTTTATTTTAGATCTGTGTGGCAGCAGCAATATACAGTA
>NW_015536568.1:9368-13849 GCF_001515605.1 Sinocyclocheilus anshuiensis
CAATAAATCCACTGCTTTCTTGTCTCCTCTGAGGCTGGGACTGTAAATAGTGTTCTGTGCTCGTCTGTGTAGCCAAAGACAGAACAGTTAGCATGTTTTGCTCAAACTTTCGCCATGGCATTAGAGCAGGTACACCGTTGTCGCTTGTGAAATCAAATGACGGGGCTGTGGGTGGAAATTTACAGATTAAGGGGTTATTATAATGTATTATATTATTATTATTATATGTATTATAATATTATAATGAGATCCCTTTGCAACGTCACTAGGGGAGCGAAATCAGACGCGCTCGTTTTTTTCAGATGCTTGCAGAAAAAGGCTTACCAAAACAAAGTTACTGGGTTAATATTTTTCACGTTCCTTGGTTGGTAGATGCACGGGGACCTGATTATAGCACTTAAAACCTGGAAAAGTTTCATGATATGTCACCTTTTTAAAATACTGGAAAAGTCAGATTTTCATGATATGTCACCTTTAAACAAATAATGTTTTGTTGAACCAGCTTAAAGGTACACTATAACTTTTGGCGCTACAGCGGTAAATAAAGAGTTGCATGCATCTAGTGGAAGAAGCTTAGTCACACAGGTACTAGGCCACTCCACAGCTGTTTTTGTCTTGCCAGTCAGAATATCAACACTTATTACAGGCATATTATAGTGATTCAGGAAAAAAAAGTGGTTTGTAAGATGGATTCATGATGTACTCTCTGATTATATAAATTTTGTCCACTTTGAACAAAAAAAGTAGTGCAACTTTAATCATTTAAGTTCTCGTGTTCGATAATAGCGATAGCATGTTGGCATGCTAAAGATTATTATTATTATTATTAGTATTTATTAAATGTAACATCAGATGAGAGAATCAGAAGAGACTGGTGTCAGTTCTGGCATTAGTACAGTTATTGCTCTTCGACACACATCAGTCTGGTAGCCTACGCACAAGATTTACTCTTCAGAATAATGGTAACCACAAATAGGCCTGTCGCAATAATCAATATATCGACTTATCACGCAATATGTGTCCATGACCTCAATAATATTTGGTGACACAATATATCGCCCATTATATTTACTTAAAAATTAATGTCACCATGTTTTGTACATTCCACTTGCGCCTGTGTCTTTTGCAGCTTCTCGTACATAATGTGTAGTCATGAGGTACTAGTTCACATTTAAAAATGCTTCTACAAACAGTTTAATCTGCAGATATGGCCTTGTTTAGGGATCTGTGCCTTTGTGCATACAGACATCTGACTGCTGAGTAGTGATGGTGTTTTTCAGCAATAGTGTGCACCCTTAAATTACAGAGAAAAGAAGGTCAGGGGAAAATCTGTAGATGGAAAAATCTCCAGACAAGTTCTTTGTGCATATTTCTTTTTTTCTACTTGTTACTTTGCACTTTTTGTTAGAAAATGTTTATTTACTATTTATTCAGGTTTTTTAACGTATCTAATATTTTAATACTTAATTTCCATGATCTAAATATTCTTAAGAATTAAAAGTTTGTTGTCATTTGGAAGTGTGTAGGCCTTCTTGCATTATTATGCTATTACATAAAAAAATGACAATAATATCGCTTATCTGTCATTTGGAAGTGTGCAGGCCTTCTTGCATTATTATGCTATTACATAAAAAAATGACAATAATATCGCTTATCGCAGTTATTTCTGGGGCAGTATATCGCACAACAAAAAATTGTTATCGTGACAGGCCTAACCACAAAACTCAAAAACATCCATCATAACTGAACATTAAACAATAACAAATCTCTCTTTTTACTGAAAAACATATAATATTACACTTAATTTCTACATTTAATACACTTAATGCAGTCCCATCCAAAGCATGCTGGGAAATAGATCTGCTGCCCAGTAGGGCTGTGTGATTAATCAAAATCGAATCGAAATCGCGATTTGAGACGTTGCGATTTCCTAATCACAAAGCCTGCGATATGGACGCGATATTACTCCAGAGCATATGCATGACTGCCAGCCTTGAGTTGCAGTCTTACTAACCAATAAAGTGAGCGCACCTCCGTTATCTCCAATCAGCACAGCTCTAGCCAACTGCGTAAACACCCACCATTTAAAAAAAAAAAAAAAAACAGAAAGCGGGAGAGAGACAGAGTGGGATTATGGCGTCTACTGGGTCAGATCGATAGTTAGGCAAATTAAAACTAAAGAAAAACGTATGCAATTTAAGCTTCGAAATGACAGACAATGAACAAAAAAGGTAATTTCCAAGAGCTGCGTCACAGCGCATATCAAAAGCTCCCGTATCGGTTCTGTTTTCAGTACTGGCGAATAAAAGATACATTCTTAGATGTTTTTGTTAGTACGTAAACGTTATCTTACACATTTTATCTCCCCAACAGATTAATTTGAAATAAGTTTATGATGCATGTAATAAAAAAATCTTACATATTGTGCCTTTAAATTAATTTGTAGTGCTTCAGCTCATTTTAAAACAAGCAAACAGCAATGTGTGTGTGTGTGTGATTGATTTGGCTGTTTTGACCTGCTAGACAATTTTGGTCAAGCTGGTAAAAAGGATAATTCACCCAAAAATTTATATTCTGTCATTTACATCCCTCCTGTCTTTCCAAATATGTATTGTTATTTTGCTTTTGTGAAAAACAATTTTACTGTAATTTGTGACCCTGGACCACAAAACCAGTCATAAGGGTCAAATTTTTGAAATTGAGATTTATGCGTCATCTGAAAGCTGAATGACACTAATGTCATGCTCAATAGATAGCAGACACATTTTTATATGTTTGTGGAAAATTGGCCTTCAGGAAATTCAAAGGAAAATCGTACTGTTTGTTCAGCGAGAGGACCAGGGATTGTGAATCAGTGAGTGTATTGGTTGTGTGAGCTGCTGTGAATTGGCTGCCGTCTCTGCAGCAGTAATGTTTCACACAAGGCGAGTGGGAAGAGTGTATGTTTTATAAACCTCTCACACATGGATTGTAGGGCAGACTACTGGTATAAAAGTGATGAATGGCCGTTAAGAGAAGCTATAGAGGCAGGTGAAACTCTGCACCGCTAGACTGGCTCAAGTAAAAAAACAGTTGTAAATTAGGCGTTCGGGAAATGGCAAGTTTTTTCCAATCACTGACCTTGACGTAGAACATCTCATGACATTTTTTTATTTTAACCCTCAGTGATTTGGCAGATGGTTAAATTGAGCAGCTGACTCATAACAAACTAAACCACAGAAAGGAGGAGGCTGTTTCTCTCTCTCTCTCTCTCTCTCTCTCTCTCCCTCTCTCTCTCACACACACACACACTTTCTGTTTTTCTGTATGAAACCTGTCAGAGTTAGCTTGACATACCAAGTGCTAAAGATTAATTGTTTGCTTGAAATTTATATTAGACGTGCTGATTTGATAATTTTTGCAAGAATAAAACTGATGGATAGTGTTGTAACTATATACAAAATTCCTCAATGGTCCTCAGAGAGGAACTTCCCTATGAGGTAATTTCCTCTGTTGCAAATACTAAACACATGTCTCCCCTTTTACACATTCCAGCTCCGACACTGAATGAGTTACGCCACCCAGCCCCTTATCTAACCTTATAATCTAATGTTTGCTTTTCATCCATTTATTTATTCTTTTTTTTTCAACACTTATATCAACACTTATTATAATTTACAAAATTTAGCCTATATAATGAGAGAGTACATCATGAATCCATCTTATGAACTAGGGGTGCTCCGATTGATCGGCTACCGATCACTATCGGCCGATAATCACGTTGGGATGATTGATCGGCGATCTCTAAAAAGGCCGATCTCAAAAAAACGATCTCAAGCTGATGACGCTGCTGTGAGAGGTTTGGCACGACATGCAGAGTCACTGTCTCAGTCTCTGTCAGGCGCGGGTGAAATAATTATAATGCTGAAGGCGAGGTACTCACCGTTATATTTATTCATTAAATAACTTATAAAGTAATTTGAAAACCTTGTGTGAGACGTAATTTCACAAACAGCATGAGTGTATCACCGCGCGCGCGCTCTCTTTCTCTCTCAAAATACGCAAATGGCTTCAAATCACTACATCGCGTCTGTCTGTAAGCGAGCTGCACGCTGCACAGTTGACACAGGAATTGTCACTTGCACAATCGAGGCAGTGTCACATCATCACTAAAGTTTATAAATTGCATTACTTTTTAATTCTTGCCAGTGTTTAAAGTCGGCATGACACGGAAGTTGCGATTGTCTTTTCTTCTCTACCGTGACGTATATCCGAGTGAAACGGCATCTGAAATGAGAGGGTGGGACTTGATTTCGTCCTTCGGGAATTGATTGGATCGTTGGAAGGTGGGGCGTTGCAAACAAAATGGAGGCAGATCTGAATGCCAGTTTGCAGTTAGTGGTGGGGGATTTCTCTCCACTGGATTCCCCCACCACTAACTGCAAACTGGCATTCAGATCTGCCTCCATTTTGTTAGCAACTCCTCAGCTTCCAACAATCCA
>NW_015536568.1:13869-15268 GCF_001515605.1 Sinocyclocheilus anshuiensis
AAATGGAGTGTGTCGCCACACACACACACACACACACACACACACAACGTATCACATGAGTCATATGACTTGGCCCACACAGAATTTCTGTTCAGCTCCCTTTATTTATTATATAAAAAAAGTATGCAGCTCACTCGCGCTTAAAGCAAATCACTGTAGTAAAAATGCAAGTAAAGCAAGTAAAAGCGCAGAAACATTATTTAAAAAAAAAAAGGGATAATTAATTTTTTATATATCATCTGTCCCATCAACTAACTTAATATAAAATATACAATACAATACAAAATATAGCCCTGAAATGTTGCCCATTAAGAATTAGTATAAAAAGCACAATATAAAAATCTTAAAGATTTTGGATGGATCTAATTGCTTTATTATTACCTACAATACTGCACCTTCCTAAACACCACCCAAAGCAACTGTATTTAAGGGTGCTCCGATTGATCGGCTACAGATCACTATCGGCCGATAATCACGTTGGGATGATTGATCGGCGATCTCTAAAAAGGCCGATCTCAAAAAAACGATCTCAAGCTGATGACGCTGCTGTGAGAGGTTTGGCACGACATGCAGAGTCACTGTCTCAGTCTCTGTCAGGCGCGGGTGAAATAATTATAATGCTGAAGGCGAGGTACTCACCGTTATATTTATTCATTAAATAACTTATAAAGTAATTCGAAAACCTTGTGTGAGACGTAATTTCACAAACAGCGTGAGTGAATCACCGCGCGCGCGCTCTCCTTCTCTCTCAAAATACGCAAATGGCTTCAAATCACTACATCGCGTCTGTCTGTAAGCGAGCTGCACGCTGCACAGTTGACACAGGAATCGTCACTTGCACAGTCGAGGCAGAGTCACATCGTCACTAAGTTTATAAATCGCATTTCTTTTTAATTCTTGACAGTGTTTAACCATTCAGCGCTCTCCTGGAGACCGTACGCTCATGCACACTCGGAGCGCACACACATAATGCCAGGTTCACATTACTCCGTTTGCAGTGTGTATGCGGTGCGTATTTTTTCTCATGTTAACGGATTAATAAATCGTTCATGCTGCACACGGTTGCGGTCCGGCAGTGCGTTCAGGAGTGGTGTGTCTGCAGCAGAGCAGAGATCGTTTCCACACCGAGTCTATTGCTGCACTGCAAGCGCTGAATTGCTGTTGTGGAGGTAGAAAAACAAAGTTCTTTATTAACCGCAAGATTGCTTGTAATAAAGATTTCAATGCAAAAGGATAGGCAGTAGAGCTGACTATTTCTGTCAATGGTAAGTTTGTGATAACGTAAGAAAAAGTAGTTTAAATGTTTTGCTACTTGCTTGAGCAACTTAATATAGAAATCTAGAAGTAAATGCAAAAGTAAAAAGCATTGAATAATGTGTTGCTTATATTTATTGTGTTT
>NW_015536568.1:15538-20048 GCF_001515605.1 Sinocyclocheilus anshuiensis
TTTTCAAAAATGAAATTCAGGCCCTGAATAAATGTCTAAAAATCCTGATTGGAGTATCACTATAAATAGTTATAAATGATAAAAAGAAGGCTTTAAAAAGATCGGTATCGGTGATCGTATCGGCAGATACTGCTTTCTGTGATCGTGATCGGCCTCAAAAATCCTGATCGGAGCACCAAATATTAGTTTTTTTTTCCTGAATCACTATAATATGCATATAATAAGTGTTGATATAAGTGTTGTGCTCTGATTATAAGTCTTAACGTGCACAAAAATGTTAATATTGTGTCAGTAATATTTTCCTTCATATTACCAAATATTATCCAGAATCATGCTATTTTAGTGAAGTACAGTCCTGATGTTTTATGGGTTGTGTTAAGAGAAAAAAACCCAGTTTAAAAGGCCCCTGTGCTGACTGACCTGCTCTGCCACATACACTGTTCTGCTCTACACTGTCTCTGGCATTGGATCCGACCACACACACACACACACACACACACACACACACACACACAGAGACTAATTATGTGTGTTAGACCTTGTGTTATAAGATATATTGGATGGATGGATTGATAAAAATAGAAAGAAAGAAAGAAAGAAAGAAAGAAAGAAAGAAAGAAAGAAGGAAGGAAGGATGTATAGAAAGGAAGAAGAAAGAATGGAGGTTCTCTCTCTCTCTTTCTCTCTCTCTCTCTCTATATATATATATAAAGAAAGATGGTGGAATGATGAAAGGGATAAGGAAGGATGGATATAAAAAGGGAAGGATGGAAGAAAGGGAAAAAGACATTGATAAGTGCAAAGAAAGAAGGAAGGATAGATTGATTGAAAAGATTTATGGATGATGAATAGGAAATAAGAAAGATGATTGAAAGAAAGAGAAAGAGAAAGAAGGAAGGATGAGTGAAAAGAAAGATGGATGGATAGATGGATGATTAAAATAAGCAAGGATGGATATAAAAAGATGGATGGATGAGTGGAAAGAAAGAAGCATGAATAGATGGGTGGAAAGAAGGATGGGTAGATGGATGAATGGGATAGATAGATAGATAGATAGATAGATAGATAGATAGATAGATAGATAGATAGATGGGGAAATGGTGGGTATTGTAAGAACGATGGATGTATAAAAAGAAAGATGAATGGATGGAAAGAAATAATAAAGGATAGGAAAAGAAAACAAGGGATGAGGGATGGTGGCAAATATGATGAAGAGAAGGAAAGAAAAGAAAGATGAAGATTGAAAAAAAAAAAGATGAAAAGAAAGATGGATGATGGATGGAAAAATTAGAAAATAAATGGATATAAAAAGGATAAATGGGTTAAAAAGGGATGTATTAGATTGATATATCAGTAAACAGCAATCAAACTTATCTTTCTCTCTCTGTAAATAGATTGCTCTCTGTATGCAAATGTTCAGCTGATAGTGATTTGAGTTTATATCACGCTCAGTCATGCAGTACAAGGATCACTTACAGTTTTGCATATTGTCAACATTATTATGAAAATAACACCACATTTATTTGATTTGCTTTTTTGAGACCCTCTGTTCAGCATTTGTGTAAAGACCACCGTCATTTTTCGCTGACTGTTTACTCACGTTTGATCCATGTTGCATGTTATAATGGGCTGGAATCACATAAGAAAGAATTGTTGAAATGACAAACATGGATTATCAATAGCGTGGAGAGATATTGATGTTTTGTTCCTCTGCAATTTCGAAGCTCATACATGAGACTGAAGAACGGAATGTTGTTACCTGCACAACAATATTGGCTCAAACAGCCTGAAGAAGCCAGCAATCATATATCTTTACCCAACAGCCTCAGCGAAATGTAATTTTCAAAGCCAGATATTGTTTTTGTTCATCACGTACCAGATGTTGAATCAAGTCAATTGCGTCAACTTTACGTTTTTATTTATTTATTAGTTTCTGTGTCTTTTGGAACCGAGAGGCTTTGTAAAATATGAGGTTTATCAAACTTTCAGCGCTCAGCTATTTTGACGAGCTTCGGTAATGCATCACTGACAACTCCGAGTGGCCCGGCTGCACCGGCACGAGAGCGTCAACGCGGGAAAGGGAGCGATGCATTTTTGAAAGTGATTTATGCGAAGCAAAATAAATGACACGCCGTGGCCGGCTTGTAAAGTGCAGCCTTTGAATGGAAATGTAGAGGATTAACAGCTCTGCTGCACTCTTTCTTTACTTCTGCCAAGAGAGCCGTGCTGGACATGACCACTCGCCATGTGCTCAGCATTTCCACTCTTCACTTGTCCTGTAGTGTCGGCCATTGGCCCTGGAAAGCGGTTTCAGAAGTCAGGCTGAGAATGATGACGGGAAACACTGACCCCTCCCTCCTTTTCGTTTTAGAAAATACATTCATTTGAATTGTCAGTCGGTGAATGCGCAAGTAAATAATATATGAGATAATTTTATTCCACTGAAACGCAGCAGAATACAGGAGAACGCTGCGCTGGGACCATTTAGAGTTCCACCAGGTGCATTGTTCTCTAGTATTTTATGATCAACATGATTCGTTAGATTTAAACTGTTGCAAACTGTATCATGAATACAGTCATCAGTAGTGCGTCATGTACAGTATACTGCAGTCTCAGTTTACTGTGAGGAAACACAATCAGACTGAATCCCATCAGACTGAATTATTTATTTATTTTAACAGTAATTAAATTTGCCAAAAAAGACATTATTTTAGCATTATCTATATACTATTATGGTGTTTAATTATATATTTGTATTAGCTTTTAATTTTAGTAGTTTTAGTAGTTTTAAATTTATTAGTTGTCATTTTTATGATTTTTTATATTTCTATGTAGCTTTAATTTGTTTTTATTTTGTTTTTATTTTTCATAAGTGCAGTGCTTCATCTTAAGCCTGTTTATTTCAGTTAATTTCTATTCATTTTCATAGTTTTCCAAAATTATTTACTGTGTTTCAAGGTTTTCTTCTAAAATGTATATTGTATTTAATTTTTAAGTTTTAGGTTTAAAGATAAAACACTGCAATAGACATGTAGTAAGTGGTTTTGTTTACATTTCTTATATTGTTGCTTAATTGCAGTAGTGTTGTTTTACCTTCTATTATAAAATATTTTACGTTATTAAATAGTTAGCATTTTTTATTTGGAGTGCAAATAAAATAATTTTTTAGGCATGTTTTTCTTCCTAAAATACCCTAATCTATTACATTTCTCATAGTGACCAACGAGACCCCCTCTCCCTTTCCCAGTATATGCATTTCCAACTAAATGTTATTCTGCTCATAGACATATCGATCAGGAGACTTGATTGATTTAGTTTATTTTATTGCATTATTTTAGTTTTAATATAATAAATAAACAGCCCAAAAAAGATTATAAAACTCCTTTATTTTTTTTCCCCTCTCAATTTTGTGTTGTACTGGGTGAGCACGGTTTGATGGAGTTGTGAATCTGTGTTTTGGACAGGTATGGATGAGAGGACAAGCCAAGCATCATGGGCCTCAGGTGGCCAGTCCAGCCCGTCCTATGAGTCCTCCAGGGTAAGACCGATCTTGCCTCACCTCACCTCACTTGTCACACACACACACACACACTAATGTGATCACACCAGTATGGTGCATTTCCATTAGTCCAGTTCAGAGTTATTTGTCCTCAGCAAAATGAAACATTAGCATCTGATTTGCTCACAGGCTCTCTATTAACATGATATTACTATTGAGAGATATGTATATTTCCTCTAAAAATCATTTAGAAAGGCACTTCATCTGTACGCTTGTTGGTAGATGTGCTTGCTCAACATATGAAACTGATAACTGATAAGAAGAAACAACTGTTTAAAAATATATAATATAATGTGATGATGCTTCATACAGGGACTTCTGGGGATATCCTTTAAAGGCACAATATGTAAGGTGTTTTTATTAAAATATCCAAAAACCACTAGAACAGTGTTATATATTTTGCTGATTTGTGTACTTACATTATCCCAAATGTTTCGAAGAATTTTTAAATCCAGAGAAATAGCAGTTTTAAAGAGTGGCTCGTCCCTGGTCATTGCCTCACCTTCCAATGACGTCATACACCCTCGATTTCCGGTTTTGTTTTGTAGAAAACATGGAAACACCAAAGACGCTTTAATATGTTATGCGTTTTGTTAGACAGGTGACGACCGCACAGAGTAGCATTATAACAGAACTTTCAAATGTATCTAGTATGATAAAACAGTGCTGCTTTACCCCACATATGCACGACCGAAAGAAGCAGAAACGGTCGACTGTGGCATAATAAAAGCTCCGCTGCTTTCGAGCCGTGTGTCACGCTCACTCAGAGGCCTCGTTTCGCTTCGATGGCTTTCAGCCTCACTCTGCTTCATTCTACTACGTTAATAAATCATTAATACATTAGCTCATCCATGAACATGATTTCTACCCGAGTCCCGTCGGATTGCATCGGCTGTGGGGATGAAGACGACAACTCCCATGATTCCACACTCAATCATGGCGTCATCAAAC
>NW_015536568.1:20290-66161 GCF_001515605.1 Sinocyclocheilus anshuiensis
GTTAAAATACATTAGCTCATCCATGAACATGATTTCTGCCCGAGTCCCGTCGGATTGCTTCGGCTGTGGGGATGAAGACGACAACTCCCATGATTCCACACTCAGTCACGGCATCGTCAAACTACGCCTTTGTTTCTTTGTTTGTTTTGAATACGCGCCCTCTAGCGGCGAAAACTTACATATTGTGCCTTTAACCGTTTTTCATAGTATTTTTTAAAAATGATTTTTTAACTTAAAACAATACATTTACTTCACCGTATAATACTGTTAGGTATAACACTATCGTTCCGAAATTTGGGATTGTTAAGACTGTTTAATATTTTTGAAAGTAGTCTTGTATTTTCAATCTGGAATTATTTGATCAAAAATACAGTAAAAACGGTAATATTTTGAAAATATTTTATGAATGTGATGACAAAATTGAATTTTCAGCAGCCAATACTCCAGTCTTTCACATGATCATTCAGAAATCATTGTAATATGCTGATTTGGTGCTCAAGCAACCCTCTACGAACACCTTGGCAATTGAATCGCCATTGGCTAGTACATTTTTTAGTTTACTCGCCAGACTGATACAGCTTTTTAAATATCTGAAAGTACACTCTTAACATCAGTCGGTAAAGCATTATAATATGATATTAGGATAATCAAGTATTATTTAATGATAGAACTTTAGTAATTAGAATTAAAACTTGGTAAGCTTGTATGAATGAACAGACATTTTAACTGAATTTAGGACTGGTGGTGGTGCTTTTTTGGTCATTCAGTGTTTCTGTAAAAAAAATGGAAAAAACCTAACAATCTGTTCACAGAAACGCTGCAGGTGCGTGATGTAAACTTGTGTGAATCCGTGTTCTACACGATCCTGCCATCACTGGTTGGATGCGTCAGCATCACATTTGCATAGGCTGTATACTATACTGTCTGACAAACTACAGGTGCATCTCAATAAATTAGAATGTCGTGGAAAAGTTCATTTATTTCAGTAATTCAACTCAAATTGTACAGATTTTATTTTGTTTTGGGAAGTATTTAATTATTTTGCCCAGAGAAAAACATTGGATTATGCAACAGACATGCAACTCATTGTCTCCATGCAGTTAATTAATAAACCATCGGTATCGGCCCTTTTCATGCTATTTCCGATATGCCGATGGCTTTAAAATAATCAAAAATCGGCCGATAAATATCGGCGGCCGATACATCGGTGCATCCCTACTTTTTATAAAACTTAAAACATTTTGTAGTAATGAATGTGCTGGTGACTTTTAGTAAACAGCAGTTTTTATATCTAAAAGTTAATTGAGGAGTGCCCATATTGAAAGAAATCCACTCAGAATAAAGTTCTTGTTTTTCTTTTTCCCCAAATTTCCTTAGTAACATTCTGAAAAAAGTTATTAAGCATTACGAGCAGCTGTTCTACTCAAAGAACACAGCAAAGAAAATATCTTTGTTTTTTCCTGCACGGCAAAAAAGGAAATGTTTTTGTTTATTCAGTTTGTTAGAAGAGACAGATGAAAGTGCACATACAGCCTACTTGACGTTATGATTATATTAGCAGTATTCATGACAGAGGGTGCCCTGTATGAATTTCATTTCATGTCAATCTCCTGTCACTTCCTATCAGAAATCAGTCAAATGTCGGAGGCTCTCACACCACATTGTCTTGTTTATTTCCGATGCCCTTCCTCTCCGCACTTCTACAGGCGATGGCATTGCCGGCGGCCTGATTTGAATTATAAGATGGAGACGCATGAGATATCTTTGCTCTAGGTGCATGGAAATTAGTGGTTATGACATTGCTGGGGATGGGATCAGGAGACAGCTGTTTGCACCTCTATACAGTGTGTGTACACACACACACACACACTCACATACACACAGACACATGCATCAGATAAACACAATCAAACTGTTTAAGTGTGTGTGTGTGTGTGTGTGTGTGAGTACTTGGGTTTCCAAAGAGAAATTAACATAAGTGTTTGTCATTTCCCAAGCATTCGACCTGCAATATAATCATCATAATTTCCAAGTCAGTGCCAAAAAATTGTAGCACTTGGCCATAACTTTACCCCTTATACCTAGTGATGAATCTGTGTCCAATGCTGCATGGCACATTTAAGGCCAGAGAATGGTGAGATTTCCTATAAACTTGAGTTTGGGACTAATCGGACAGATTAGGTAAACATTTTTATTATTAACCAAGTGTGCCTGCTATTTCTTCTGGTACGTGTTTCATAAAACCTGTTGAAATAAATGACGTGCTATGTTAATTACATACACCAATGTTCAAAAGTTAGGAGTCAGTAAGGTTATATCAAAATATATATATGTCACTGTTTCCCCAAAAATGTATTATGATAATAGTAAGAAATGTTCCTTTTTCACCAAATCAGCATAATAGAATCATTTCTGAAGGATCATGTGACACTGAAGACTGGAGTAATGGCTGCTGAAAATTCAGTTTTGTCATCACGGGAATAAATTACATTTTAAAAAATAGAAAAATAGAAAAGTCATTTTAATAATATTTCACAATATTACTGTTTTTTGATCAAATAAATACAATATTTGGTGAGCATGAGACTTCTTCCAAAAACATTTTTTTTAAATCGTAATGACCCCAAAGCTTTATATAATAGCATAATTAAGTGTATGTATTAAATGTATTAAAATTATGAATATTCCTGTATGTAGTGGCCATTCTAAACTGTTCATGATCATACTCTCTGGATTTAATTTTATTTTTGTTTAGTTACAGTTTTCAGCAAAGTTCAGATATCTCAGAAGGCCTCAGAGTTAGAAGAAAACCAGCAGGTGATTTGCTCCATTTTTACTGAGCATCAGACATCTTCAGTTTGAACAGACTTAAAATCACAAAATCTCTGTTTGAAACAATTATATAGTTTTACACTATATGACATTTGTCATGCGTCTCCTTGCAACGAGGAATACATTGCTGCACAAGTTTTTTGTGTTCGCAATGACTTGAAAGTCTGGTAGTGTGTAGTCTCAGCCTCAGACGTCATGCCCACGGACCGTTGGCTGAACGTCTGATGCATATGGCACACAAAAGTGGAAACACTTCAGGAGTTTCGAAGTCGTCTTCAGATTGGTTGAATTATACAGGATTTCCGGGAGACGTGTTCGTCGCGTTCTTTAATGTTCCGCCTGGATACAAAGATGCGTGGTGCCAAACCCCCTCACGAAAGAAGAAAGCCGTCATGTTTACAACTGTGACGACGAGCGCTTATCAGGATCAGCTAAACGGTGGATTTTCAAAAGTATGTGAAATATTTAAAGTTCGCGGCATAGAATCTTTATAATACGTCCGAGAGTTTTACACACCGGTCTGTTATTGTGGCGACATTTCCACGCCCCGAAACGTGACGCTGAACGAAACGAACTGTGATTGGTTGTTTGACATGTCGGTCAAACGGCCTCATGGGCGGGCCTTGGCCAATGAAAGCTGCCATGGATTCTAGACCTTCAGCTGTCAGTCTGAAGGTCTGGCTACGCGAGACTAGGTAGTGTGTGTGACCCTCATTAACTGCATTAAGTCATTGATGCCCAGCTTTTGTTCACTGAAAAAAATGATTCTTTGAATTTACGTCAATTTGAGTAAGTGGTTGCAATCAATTTGTTTTAGCTACATTTAAATAAACAAATTTAGTTGACTAACTTTCAACATTTTTTTTATTTAAATGTAGTTTGCAACCACTTACCTTAAAAATGTAGTATAATTTTTTTGTGTTCTTTAACAATTTACAAAGTTGGCAAATATATGATGAGTAGTGTTTTAAACTCTAAACAGATTTTAAAAGTTGTGTAGTGTATTCCAGCCTTTACACTTACAAGTTACTATTCAAACTTACTTCCTGATATTAATTGGATCCCAGCAGTGTCCATTGCTCACGACCAACAACAAAGTTATTGTCTGAGGTTTGATCTTATCGTGAGAATCTCACTCTTTTGTGGTTTACCCTTAAAAAGCCACAAGAGCTTTAGCAGAGCTGCAGCCTGTTTCTGTGAAGAACCTGCTAGATTTAATCAGCGTCTTCATCTGTCACATTACTTTTTCACAGTCTTGCTACACACAGATCTCCTATCAGATAACTAAATAGGGGCTACGGCTTTTCTGTATTTCTGTGTTACCTGCAAAGAGCACGGGATCCTATCGACTAACGTTTCCCTTGTTCTCTCACACGGAAACTGTGAATCATTTTAAGCAGGCTCTTTTTCACAAGAGCGACTCTCTCTCTTCTTCTCCCTCTCTGTACGCGTGTGATTAGTGGACTTTGAACAGACTGGTGCCCCGGCTAGCTGACCTTGGCCCACAGCCAGGCATCACATCCTGGGCAGCCGTGGCTTCAGGCCTCCCATCTGACAGCCCAACCCGCATGCACCACCTCTGCCGCGCACCCCGCTGTCCCAGAGTGCCTTGCTCCCGTCCATCACGCCACTATCACCCATCCCCAATGCCTTAAAATGGGACCAGGGCATTCACCTGGGATGCGAAGGAGCATCTGAGAGATGTTTTCTTGAACAGAGTGCTGGTTTGCATGCTTAAGCAGCAACATGGCAGTTATATAGACCAGACTAAGCATTCGCCGCTGAGAGCTTGAGTAACAAGCAGCGCATTCTGAGATCACAGGGCAGCATGATTGATGATCTAATGGTCTCACCAATCTCCTCATCAACTCAGCTTCACATCCACTGTACTTTTCTGACATTCAGGTAGCTGCCATTGGGCAGACTCAAAAGGCCAGGAAGGAAAATATGGATGAAAAAGAGGTTAAAGGGGTAGTTTACACAAAAATTTAAATTCTGTCATCATTTACTCACCCTCGTGTTGTTTCAAACCCATAAGCATGTTTGAAATTCCATAAGAACCAGTGAGGATTGTTTTCACATGCCAAGCAAGCATATACAGTAAAAGCGAAAATTAAATCTGTTCAGAACATAAGGTGAAGATGTATAAACCCATTACTGCCACTGAATAAAAAATAAAGGTAATTGCAACTTTATCTCACAATTCTGACTTTTTCTCACAATTGTGAGTTTACATCTGCATGTTAATATCTTGTAATTCTGACTTTATAACACAATTTGTGAGTAAAAAGCCAGAATTGTGAGATATAAGCTTACAATTGTAAGAAAATGGTTACTTTTTTTTTTCCTCAAAGATTGACTGTATTGCTTGCTCCCAGTTCTGACTTATTTTCTCAGAATTGAGAGATATGAACTTGCAAATGCGAGAAAATTCAGAATTGTGAGATATAATCTCACAGCTGTGAGAAAAAAAAGTGAGAATTGCAAGTTTATATGACTTGAGAACTCAAGAGAAGCCTTGAGAAGTTTATTACATGGAATTCTGAGAAAAAAAGTCAGAATTGTGAGATAAGAAGCAGCAATTGCCTTGTTTTATTTTTTTATTTGGTTTCGGAAAAGGGCCTCCATATGAAGCAGACATTAATTAAATGGTTTGATTCATATAGATTATTTTTATGCTTTCTTTTTGAACTTTTTGAAGCTTGAAAGTTTTGGGTGAATAGACTTTTCTCAGGTTTCATAAAAATATCTTCCTTTTTGTTCCGAACAAATCTAATGGGTTTGGGATGACATGAGGTTGAGTAATTGAATTTTTGTTTTTGGGTGAACTATCCCTTTAATTGTATTTGTGCATACGTTTGCCTGCATCTGTGTGCTAACCTCAGTCGGAAAGCTTACTAAATCATGCTTACCAAATTGCTGGGTAGGACATTGCAGTTCGGGGGCTTGTTTTTCGCCTGCCACCCCCTCCCACTGTGTCTCTTCAGGGGAGAAGCCATTAGTCAGGCAGTTCATAGCGTTATTAACACAAACGGCAGGAACACGATAGGGAACCTCTCTGCATCGATTCTGCCCCACACAACACTCCATTGCCTTTGAAATTACTCAATCGCCATCCGTTTGGAAAACAGACACAAAAAAATCACGAATAGTAATAGTCTGTGATATATTTTTTGTTGAAAGCAGAGAAGGAAAAGCCCACAGTAATGGACAGCCGGCAGCTGTAGGCCCCTCAGGAGAGAGTTAATATGGTTTGGGGGACACATTTGACTGTAGCGCCAGGCGGATTTTCACCGGCTCCAGGATTAACACAGCCACAGAGTATCTTTTATTGGGGGGGGCTCTGAGTTTTAAAGGCCCATACTGTGACCGATATTTAGACCTAAGCCCCCCAAAGCTGATAACGGTCATGAAAGGGCAGATCTCAGCTGCCGAGGAGAGAACCTGACTTATTTATTCTACTTTTTTAAGTACAAGCAGGCTTTTGGCATAAAGACATGATCTGTGTTGAGCTCTAGTAAACACTTCACTTCATCAGTTTTATGTCATTTCTGATGCGTCATATGCACACAAATCCTTACCGGTCTAGCACTTTTTTTAACAATATACCACATAGAAATGTTATCATGAATGAAGGTTGACAAAAAGTAGGATTGCCACACAAAGCCAAAATGTTGCCTGGCAACGGCATTTACAACCGAGCTAGAAACTTCTAGAAGCATCTCTAAAAATGTGCGCAGCACTGATCTTAAAAAAGTGAGCAAAACAGTGCACTCAATCGTTAGAAAACAAAAAAACTAATGTCTGAATTATTGTTATATCCCTATATGGAATAGCAGGAGACAGCATGGAATCAAACAAACCATTTTAATATGACATGAATTTTGTTGATGAATGCAAATGGCTTCTTTTGTTGTTGTTTGTGCCCCATTAGCTTTATTACAATTACACAATCACAGCACAAGAGCTATTTTCTCTTCAGGGCTTTGTTTGCCCTTTTAATGAAATTCATCAAAGACTTTGAAGAAAGTGTTTTTTAATGAGGAGAGTGGAGAAATATCGATCGTTTCGGGGGACAGTTGACCAGCCGCACTCCCCTCTTTTCCCCCAGTAATTAGAAGAGTGTCATAGCACTCAATTAGTAGGTCCAGCTAATAATGTGTTTAATGCTGTGATCTCTTTCCCCCAGGGGTTTGGAGGCAGCATTCATTATGCTGATCACTTGAGTGACAGTCGATTAGTGTCCCATGAAGGATTGCCCCCAACACCTTTCATGAGCTCCGGCATAATGGGTGAGTATCCAAGGTGATTCTGACCCTGTCTCTCTTTCACACCCGTCTTTCTATTATCAATCCGTTTAGCAGTGTGTGGACTGATCAGGCATTTCTCTCTGAAGGCAGTCACCACAGGAAGTGCCAGAGATGGGTGAGGATGTTGTGTATTTGCACACTGAAATGTATTGAAATATTTTAACATTTATTTATTTTAATATTAATATAAAAGATTATAAATAAAAAGTAATTTTATACAATACTATTCAGAAGTTTGAGTTCAGAAAGATTTTAAAATGTTTTTGAAAGAAGTGTCTCATGTCTGCATTTATTTGATCAAAAATACAAAAACACTAACAGTGTGAAATCTTTTCAAATAAATTGTTTTCTATTTTAATATATTTTATAATAAAATAGAAATCAATTAAATAGCAATTTATTCCTGTGATGACAAAGCTGAATTTTCAGCAGCCATTATTCCAGTCTTTAGTATTGTATGATCCTTCAGAAGTCATTCTTAAGAAACATTTATCATTATTAAAAGCAGTTCCAGGATTCTTTGTTGAACAGAACAGCATTTTTTTTAACTATAAATATTTTGTAACATTATAAGTGTCTTCACTGTCACTTTTAAACAATTTTGTGCAAAAATCTTTCTGACCCCAAACATTAGAATGGTTGTATATTGTAAAAGATGCATTTAAAAATTATTGATTTTTATTTATTAAAAAAGATAATAATCCTGGCTCTTTTTGAGTCAGACATGAAAGTCAAGTAAGTGAGTCAGATTCAGTAACTGCGCTGACAGATTCACTAAAGAATTCGTCAGAATGATTCACACAGATTTAGGAATCTTTTTTTATCCATTCATTAATTAATGAACTGCACTGACTAATAATATATAATAATGTTGTATTAGAAATGCATTATTTATTTTATATATAATTCATTATATATTATATCATTATATACAGTATAATGCAATATTATATGAATTTTTCTTTAGCATCTTCCTGCGCTGTGACTGTCTTCAGAAGTTGACCCTCCCCCAGGGTGGAAGTCACACCATCAGTACAGTTTTCCATCACAAAAGCCACCGGCTTCTTCCAGTGGCACATTGCATTTTTCTGCAGAGGAGAGTGAGAAGGGATGTGAAGGAAAGGAGAGAGAGAGCGAAAGAGAGCGAGCGAAGGAGGGGTTTCAGGGGTGGTAGTGAAACAAACAGATGGGCCAAAGATCATTTTACACACACAAACCCCCTCAGCCACGGGCTCTCTCAAATCTCTCTCCTCTTTCCGAAGAGGTGTGTGAAACTCCGCTTAACTCGCTCCACTTCCTCTTTTGCTTCCAAAAATGTTTCAAATAATTTTCCATCTGTATCAGTTTGTGAGTCTGTGCTTGTTTGGCCCCTGGTTTTTACTGTTTGTTTGCTGACTCCACAGACACAAAGCATAATACACATTATTCAGCATTATTCAGATGACATGCCGTGCAGATTCTGAAAATTGCACACGGTTATTTCTGTTGTGTAATTTTGGAACATGTTGATGTTGTGGATAATTTTGTCATTGTGAAGTGAACATTCTATTGCTGTATTTATAACAGTTTTCTTTCGGAAAGATTGCGCCCTTTTTTCCATAAGGTAGCATATCTGTAATCAGTATATGATATATTTAGTGCCACAGTTTTATTTATTAATAAGCAGGGTGTCATTTGTTTATTAAGGTGTTTGGTCTTACTATTTTACACGAGAGTCGAGGTGATCAAGCTTTAAATTGTACTTTTTATTTGTGTTTTGTTCAAAAGATGATTACGATAATGACAAAAACAGCATTTTCTTATGTATTTATCAGACAGAATGGCTTGATTAGAGTCACAAGGGGCTGTTTATCCCTTGAACGTGATTGATGGATGTTGTTAGATCTGAGGTCTCTCTGTCTGCCGCTATTGTGATGTGCTCGCACATGACAGCTTTATGGGCTGCTGAACCCCGGCTCTTTGTAGCATCCCCCTGGAGACCGGTTGCCATGTAAGGTGGCAAGTTTACGGATGGGTGCTACTGCACGAAACCCACCAAAACAAAATGTTATCTTTCTACCAATTGATCTGCATTTGTGTGTGTGGAGGTAGGAAGGATGTTTGGTTTTCCTCTGTCCTGTTGATGCAGCACTAATTATGCCTATAAGTAGCAAAATATGGAAATGATCTGGAACAATGATGTGTCAGGGAATTAGACAATCTGATTGCACGGCTAAATTGCCTGCGCTATCTTGCTGGGATTGGACGAGGAGGCCTAGTCTTATCTAATTGAATTTCAGCCGTAATATCTGGGATTTACATGGAATTACCCATTCCGGAGCAACCTCATTAAATCATCTCTGAAAGGTTATTACTCACCAATGAAAAAGGCAGAGCTCGAATGTGAATGTAATACAATTAAGCATTACCACCACACAGAAATGGCATTTCTGAGGGAACCCTGGCCTATGAGTTACTCATGGGTTTATGTGACCCATTTTTTTTCCCTGCGTGTGCCGTTTAAAAACAGAGCCGTGGTAATCTAAGTGGATTATCTCGAGACAAATCCCGGTGGTCTGCAGTTTCTTGAAGGAAATAGAAATCGTAGGCTGGCACTTGTTTGTTTACCTTTTCAAACTGTTTGCGGCTGATAAAACCTTCTCGAATCTCGTTTTTTAATAAATAATGCATAAAATGTTGCTTCATTTAAACTGTATAATCTCAACAAACGTATAACCTTGTTTGTCTATGACGATAATATAAGAAATGCATCTGATTTGCTTTCATAAACCATTATCCCATTAAGCGGTTTCATTTGAATGCTTAATTTAGTAGTCTTAAATATGCCTTTGGGGGCTGCATGCGTTGACCTGGTTCTATGCGCTCTCTAAGTGAAGTATGACATGTTGAGAGCAGCTTGGGGTTACCTGGGGTCAGCTATTGTGTATGATAATGAACTTGTTACAGTTTATAGTGCTAGGCAGATGGCTGGTAATGACTGTTTATTTGACATAACATTTTAATTAGAGTAACCGCTGCTTGTTCTGAATAATGGAGATCCATTTTAAAGGTCACACTCTCTTCTGCTGCGTTGGTAATGGATTTGAGCTTATGTAGAACTACGTATCAGATGATGGGGGCAAAATGTTATCCGTGTCCGCCTTTACTGCACCATTACCTTTGAGGTTTGTCTCTGAGTGGATAGATATTTCGCTTTGTTGCATCATCTTCCTATATGGTGCATTTAGACCCCATGGGCTGGTGATAGTGAATGTGGCGGTGTGTATTTCTGCCTGTGTCTGTGTGTATGCTTGAAGAAAGCCCATGAGAGTGTTGAGGTCAGAGGTCAGTCAGTCAGTCTGCGCCGCACGTGCCAGCTCTCTGATCCAATCCTCTTACCCAGCATCCTCTTCTGCTTTCTGCTCGCACGTGGCACCCACACTGTGACGGCTAAAACTGTCCTGTGCTGTACACGATCCTCTGATGCGGCAGCCGATGACATCGAGTAATGCGTAATCACAAACCTTGTCCGATGTGAATTCAGTTCTGCAAAACATAAATTATTTCCGTTCCATTTTCAGAAGCCTTAACATAATTTGTAGTGCAGTTTAACCATATAATCAATTGATCAGCCAACCATAGCGCACAGACTGTGCTTGCTTTTGTGCTTGTCCGTTTGTAACACTGGAGCGTATTGCATAATGATGACTCTATGTTGAAGTTTTAAGCAATATTTAATAAGGCTTAATGCAGCTTTAGATTAAGAAGAAATCTGCATGCACGTAGAGAATCCTGCTTCTTCAGCGCAGCCAGTATTTACTGGTCAAACAGATTACCATCACAAAAGACAAATTAGTTTAGTACTTTGTTGACATTCCAAACTCCATGGGTAACAGTTGGCACAGATAGAGCCGGCCTGGCTTTAGACTTGATGAAACGGTCTACAACAAAACACGGTACATGAGTTTTAAATTGAATGTTCATTGGAAAAAAATGCTTCAATCAGTTGTACATGTGTTTTGCTGTAAACTTGCTGAAACCTAAGGTGAAGCTTGTTGCTTTGCAGCTCAAGGGAAGCTTGTGATTTGCGGTAGATGGGAATAATGCACATACATGATCTCAGGAAGCTGTATTTCCTGGCAAAACGCTCACCTCCGCTGGAGTTTAGTGCTGGTCTGTTGGGTCACGCTCATTTCAGTGAACCACAACGAAAGCGTTGTGTTAAATAGTCATCAGCAGGGCTAAATGAAATCTGTGGCTGCAGAATAAGCTGCTATAACTCGTACAGTTTGATCACATTTTGACTAGGGGTGGAAATCACCAGAGGCCTCACGATACGATATTATCACGATACTTGTGTCACGATACAATCTTATTGCGATTTTAAATATATTGCGATATTCTGCAATATATTGCAATTTATGACCTTTTTCCAACTTCAAATTATGTCCCCAAAGGAAAACTTTGACAACATCTGTTTTAACTAAAAAGAAACATTTCTCAGTTTGTTTATCTCACTTCCGTTTTATTGTTGTAGTGCAAAATGGGATTGTCAAGCAGAAAATCTGTCATAAATGTTGTATGCACCTGGCAAACTCAACTATTTGTATTACAGTCTAATCTAGTCCACCTTAATTAAATGTAAACGCTGTAGAAGTATTGTTTATTGTTAGTTCATGTTAACTAATGTAGTTAACAAATGGATCCTTATTGTAAAGTGTTACCATATTAAATATCAATATTATTTTTATTTACTTCTATGTAACAGAATCAGATATAAGTTGTTGTTGTTGTTGTTGTTGTTTTTTTTGACTAATTATCCAAATAATGTATAGTCCTACGAAGCTATTATTATCAGAGCATATGAGCAGAGCAGAGCATAGCGTCACTGAAGGTAGCATTATTTTACCAGCGTTGCCCAGTACAGCTGAACTAGCCTACACCATGTTACAGCACAGTAGCGCTACTGCAAACCGGAACAAGTAGGCCTATACTGCATAGAAATTTCCTGTCAGCACGTTATTTGAGCGGACTTTGCTTTTCCGATGAGCATGAGCGGTACACGAGCGACGCGCCATATATATTATTATTATTATATGTAGCCTATATTTTCGGTGCATCCCTACTTACGTCCCCTCCTTGTTCACAAATCCGAAGTAAGTCCATACATCTGATTTAAATGCGGACGGGGCTTTCCTGATAACTTTCTGCAATGCCGCCCTCTTTATTTTACTAACTTACTGCATGCTGAAGGTGACCCAGCTGACCTCACCAGAAAAAACTCAACACCACCATCTAGTGGATTGTAAATAAATAGATTTTATCATTCTACCAAATAGTATAATAAAAGATCGATACTTGGCGTCCGTGTATCGATACAGTATTGCCGTGGAAAATATCACGATACTTTTTTCCCCCACCCCTAATTTTGACAAATTTTTTTGTTAATGCAGTTGAAATTTCAGGAAATAGTTTTAGAGGGCCGAAACCATTGACTGAAACAGTGGCATTTAATTTGCACTTCTCAGATTCTTACATTTTACAGTGTCATCATCTATTTTGTTCACAAAATGTGGATAAGTTACAACAGGTAAACATCTCAGCATTGTGGACACACTTCATCTTGACCAAAACGCATTCTAAAACAGTAAAATGTAAAATTTGTTCAGCTGAACTAGTTGGTGGCGGCTCATTACCAACGAAGTTTACTGCTCTCCCACTGGTTTATTACCTGAGAATACAACACCCTGGAAAGAATACAAGTTAAATTACTTAATTACCCAAATTAAACAAGTGACTAAATGAAAACTTTAATTTTGGCTTTTGTGTTTCTGTAAAAAGTAGTGCTGTCAAACGATTAATCGTGATTAATCGTTTGACAGGGTGGGGGTGGTCACTCTTGTTAGAGAGCATCTGATTGGACAAAAACTATGCATGAATCTATTTCTGTAAGAGCAAGACTATACATTTTAACTTTGCCAGAATTGAATTCTCACAATCGAATGCAAGCTCATATTCACTTCTGTCTCCATCCAATTAGCAACACAGTCCCGGTCCTACTTTTTTTTTTTTTTTCTTTTCTTTTTTAATGACTTTTTTTCCCACTCAGATTAATGTCACAATATGGATGAAAATATTTTTTGCTACTTCCTTCACAATGTGACTTTAAATCTGTTTAAAAGAATCCATTCCATACATTTCGGAAATCAACACCGAAAATGCGGAAAAAGTCATCAATGACCTTTATCGTTCAGTGACCCTTCATAAAGATCTCACTTTACCTCAACCTGTCAATTGCCCACCTGCTGCTCTTAGATTCATCTTTAGTAGTTGTTAAACGGATCGTAGTTGATCTGTGATCCGTACGGACCAATCCCCACGTTTCGGCACGCATGTGATCCGCGGATTAATTGCAAAATTTAACCATAAAAAGTATAAGTTTATCATTTGTTCGTATTTACACAAGCAAGCGAATTTTAAACAATTCCAGAGAGAAAAGGCGAAGGGAACTCAATTTGTTATTCACGTGCTATTCTCTACGCGCACACGTGTTTCAGACGGCGTGCGAACACCGAACTGAATCCTCTTCTGAATCCTCTGAACAGATACATACACATAAAATTATGACAAAATACCCATCTCGACAATCATTCAGGTAAACTCAGTCAGTTATGTCTCAAGTGAATGAAAACAGCTGAGAAAGAAATCGGATGTGATGTGTATCATTATATCGGATCCGTGCATCAGGTCTTAAAGGGACAGCGGCCTATAAATACTGCTGTTGTCATTAATGATCATCAAACAACAAAACAGCTGTGATAAAAATCTATATTTAATTTATACAGTGAACACTATGCAGTGTTATTTTCCCTAATTATTACATTTCTGTATTTGAATACTACCAACCTTATTTTATTTGTAACATATTCTGTTGTATTTATCTATGCTTGTAATTTGTGTATTTGTTCTTATTTTTACTGGCTGTTCTCTTGTCTCTTTAATCATGTTTAAACTTTCTTAGTTAATCTAGTAGTATTTGCTGTGGTATCAAAGAAGTACTTCGCTTTAAGTAATAAATGGAAAGCAAGTTAAATTGAAATATTTTTATTTTCTTGCTGATCCGAAAAATGATCCGATCCGTGGGTCAGAAACCGTAATGTGATCCGAACCGTGAGATTTGTGATCCGTTGAACCACTAGTCTTTAGCATTTGTCTTAAATTTTTAGTGTGTGTGTGTTTTTTTTTTCATGAAGCCTGGTTTTATTTTCAAGATGACATGTATTGAATTTTTGACATCACACATTCTCTGATGAGATGAAAGTTTGAGATGAGAGAGAAGAGGACGCCTGATGAAGTCAGTGAAGTTACCATCTCATTGTGGAATTCTGGATTTCTGCCTTCAGTCACACTGATGGCTGAGCATCAAAGAGAGACAAAAGATGTTACAAGGACATTTCCGGACTTCCTCGTATCTGAGAAATTATCTCTTTTTACTCTTCTGTTCTTCCGCAAGCCACTCATGAAAGATTTCAGCTGGTTTAGATTAGTCCATTTGATTTAATTACCATAAGCGAGTCTGTGTATGTGTGTGTGTGTGTGTGTGTATGTTTGAGCATGTGACTGTGTGTTTGTCACTCGCCAGCATTTCAATCCTTGTGCCTGTCTATATTTTTAACAATGCTGACTGGCTTGTGGATGCACTCACGTTCCTGTGGCCTGCCGCACATCCTCTCTGTTCTATTAAATATAATCTGCTTATTATTAGCAGCATCAACACACGCACACACACATACAGCTCTGTTCGCTACTGAAGTGATTCAGTAAGACTTGGATTTCTTCTGCCGGGTTCAGGCCTTCTGTACACATCTATATATTAAGCTGTGTTAGTCAGCGCTGATCTCTGAAGACACATCTAGTGATTGCACCCGTGTGATATCGCCTGTTAGATCAAATCTATTAGTTGGCCTAATGTAACCCAGGAGCTTGTGTTCCTCACCTGGGACATTAGAAGGTTCACCAACGCTCCCCCAGGTCCCCCAGAGAAGAAGATCAGGGCTGGTCTGCCACCTCTCACCCTAGTGGCATCTAAACGCTCCTCTCCCAGGAGCGCTGTATGAAGATGGCAGTAGATATTGTTGAAGTGTTACTGTTGTTCTGGCCCTCCCGAATGATGTTGCCTTAGCGACAGAAAGCAAAGGTGAACGTGTGAAGGGAGTCGCAGATTCTCAGCTTTACTAGTGATAGATATCACACAACAATAACTCTGACCTTTAAATTGCTTGGTTCGTGTTTTCCAATATTTTTTGTAAAATTTGTGCAAATATTGTGTAAAATAAATGTTTTAATTTCAGTATTTAAATTCATTGATCACGTATGATGATTTCATTTAACCAATATATTATATTACATTACATTATATTATATACAGTTTACACAGTAAGATTTTATTTGGGGTTCAGTAAGAATTGTTATTGTTTTTGATCACCAATGCTGCATTTATTTTTATTCAGAATACGATAAAATAGTAATATTTTGAAATATTATTACAGTTTTAGATAACTGTTTACTATAAAAATTGTTTGAAATGTAATTTATTCCTGTGATGGCAAAGCTGAATTTTCAGCAGCCATTATTCCAGTCTTCACTGTTACATGATCTTTCAGAAATTATTTTAATATGCCGATTTGTGACTTAACTACACCAAAGTGCTGGTGCTGTTATTAAGGGGTTTTTACTGGTCAATATGATTAATAATTTAAATGTAATCTTTAGTTAATATCAAAATGACATAATGTTGTGCTGCCTTCATTCACTTGTAGTGTTTACAATCAGTCTATTTTCGTTTTTAGTATTTTATTCTATTTATTGTTTAACGACTTGTTATATTATCAGTTTATCAGTAATTGTACTATCAGTGCATCCCTATTTGAAACCTTTTTGAATGAGGGCCAGAGATCCAGTAGTTTCGGTATAATTATCTTACCCTTACCCTAAAAGTTTTTGAGTCTAAAACTACAGTATAATTCTTAGCAAGGCCATTTCATTTAGCAGAATTATATATTCAGTTCATATCACTCTATATACTGCAGTTTTGGCTGCATGCCTGGAGTAGCGCATTGTTTTTGAGTGTCACACAGGTGGTTTGCTGTCATTTAATCTCTCTCGGCGCGCTTGCGCCATGTGCAAAATAATTGTGGAACGGCACACTAATTTCTGAAATTTGCATCCCAACTTTCTGCATGCAGTGCGTGTGGTGTTAGCGTGGCGCTCCCGCACATGCCGCGCCACTAAATGAATTCTCCATGCATAAGAGAATTGTTCTCATCTGTTTCTCATCTCCTTTGATGAAACCTAATGGCTTTCCAGGAAATGAAATTATGCAGTCATTTAGTGACAATGCAAAGTGTGCAGAGCGTTTTGTAGCCTGGGTGTGTATTTTTTCTGTGTGCACAAGAGGAGCAGCACAGAGATGCCAAGATGCATCTCGCTATCCTTTTGTTCAGCTGAGGGAAGGAAAAAAAGATTTGTCCCAGTGCTCAGCTTATCTGTACGTATCTCGTACTGCATGCAATTTATTTATTTATTTGCTTTTTAATTATTCCTTAAGGCTGAGCATGAAGCTGTACACTGTGCTCTGGTTCCCTGGTGTGTAGCGGTAGAGGCAGGTGTACATGTACGTGTGGGGCCTCTGAGGGCCGCTCCTCCGGCTGGCACTCTGATTGTGACCAGGTGCTGCTCAGGTGCACGATCCCGTAGAGCAGCTACACAGCACAGCAGGGCCGCAGGTGCATTCGAGAACTCTCTCTCTCTCTCTTTCTCTCTCTCTCTCCCTCTCTCTCTCTCTCCACCTCCTCCCTGTATACCTCCATTTTATCCTCCTCCTGCCTGTCACTCATTCCTTCCTCTCTCTGCTCACTAATGCACCCTATTAAGCGTGTCTGTCTTCCACCTACCCTTCCAATTATGTCATAATGACCCTACCTTTGTGTTCGCATACACTACCATTCAAAAGGTTGGGGTCAATAATATTTTTTAAATATTTTTGAAGTCTCTTATGCTTACCAAGACTGCATTTATTTGTCCAAAATACTGCAAAAACAGTAATATTGTGAAATATTATTACAAGTCAAAATAACTTTTTCTTTTTTAAATATATTTTTAGCGGAAATTTCAGCCGCTATTACACCAGACTTTGATTCTGGAGCTGATGAATAAAAAGTTTAAAAAGCAGCATTTATTTGAAATAATCTTTTGTAACATCATAAAAGTCTTTTGATCATTTTCATGCATCTTTGCTGCATGAGTTTAATTTCTTAAAAAAAGAAGTCCCTAGGTTTTAGAGATATTTAAAGACAGCACATTCTATTATTGATTTTTCTAGTGAACTTTTTGACACGCCATCTTAAAATAAATGGAAAAGGCAGCGTTATGTGGCGCAGTGGTCAAAGATGTTTGTCTAATGCATGTTTTATGCTAAAACACCTGTTAGTGTTAACTGGCTCTAAGGGACTGTTCACACTGTTTTCTTTCATTAAATAGTTGATCTATATAAATAGTGCTGCTAGTAACTATTATTTTTATAATTGATTAAACAGTTGATTTGTCCATGAAAATGTGTTTCTTTGCTGCTGTTAAATGACATGACTTGTAGATGTTTTGATGGAATTAATTCATAATCATATTCATTGTTGATTCTTTTCATTATTGATTATTATCAATTAGGATGTGTTCACACTTGTCATGTTTGGTTCAATTAAAACGCACCCTGGTGCGACTGCTCTGTTAATGCAGTTCATTTGAGTAAGTGTGAACGCTGCCATCCGAACCCTGGTGCGCACCAAACAAGCGGATCGAGACTGCTAAAAAGATAGGTCTCGGCCCGCTTCCAAACGAACTCTGGTGCGGTTTGAATGAAATATGAGCGCAACACGAACCAAATACTTCTAAACGAATTAAAAACTGGAAGTAATGACAATATGAGATGCTATGCGACATGGTTTGACGACGCGGAACGAACAGTGTATCCAAAACAAAATGAGCAGAGGGCAAACGTGGAGCAAAGAGGAGATGAAGTGCCTTTTATGAGCTCTTCGTGGGTTCGCAGGTGGTGAAAATAAAATCATAAGAACACGCAGCAATGAGCGTGCTGTCCAGCAGACGGCATTAGGTGTGTTCGACTTAAAGCGGCGCTGAGCAGACCGATCTCTGAATGGGTACTTTGATGTCATACACTGATCGGTCTGCGCAGCGCCGCTTCAAGTCGAACACAGCTTTTGGTTGAGGTGTTCGGTGAGTTCCGTCGCAAAATATACGTCATTCAACCCGACCAGTCAGGTTGTGAACGTATCACTATGCCTTTAGATTCGGTTTCTTTAGGTTCGCTGTCAAAAATTCCAGTGTGAACGCTCAGTGGACCAGGACCAAATGTATCGCTTTCTTTTTTGGTCCAGACCAAACGAACCAAGAGAACCGAACTACAAGTGTGAACGCACCCTTAGTTGTTGCAGACCTATATAAACATGCACTAGAACGACGTTTTCAGACGTTTTCTCACTTTTCAGCATTTTACGCCATGAGTACTGATTTAAAATTGCTGTGTCAATTTACAAGAAGCTACTTTTTTTTAAAACACCCCTCTCTTCCCTGTCGCTAACCTGCATCTAGCTGTTTTTGAATGCAACAGCATGTTCTGTGTGAACGGCCCTTGTGAATTAGTCAAGGTTGTGAATACTTCAACAAGGCACTGTACATGACATTTGAGCAGCCTCAACTTTAGCCACTCACACACAGGAGTGTTTAAGATGCTGGAAGCAATGTATGCTGACACAGACTCAGTAGTACCTCAGTACCTCTGTAGTAGTGTGGGAGTCTGGTGGCACTAGTGTGAAGTGTAGTGGATGTAGCTGGACATTATGCAGAGCTCCAGGGTGCGCTTATCTGTTACTGCGCTCAACCAAGCGTGAAGAGCCCAAGACGGCCTGAAAGGCCACAAATCCCTCTCCTTTACGGCTTCCTCCAACGACGCCCCTCCTCCCTTCCTTACATCCACGCATCTATCCATCCACCCGCCATCCGCCCTTGCCCTGGCTTCCCCAGGCCTGGGCCTCTGTGCGGAGGGGGTGAGGCGAGCAGGCAGGCAGGCCAGCTGCAGAGATCAGCTGTGGCCTGGTGCGCTCATGTCTGCGGGGTTGTGCGGGGGAGGGCGGCAGAGCTGATAGAGCCCTGCTGATAGAGAGGTCCTGGAAGCCTGCTGTCACAGGCCATTGGGGGTGACTGAAATTACCGCCTGAGCTAATCTGTCTACTATGCGTCTGCGCCGTCTATAGAGTTCTGTTTTCAAATGTACAAGCAGGGGAAAAAATCCTGACAGTAAAAACAACAAAAATATTAAGGCCATTCTGAAAGCTTAAGCCAGAAACCGATACGGTGATGTACATACTGAGCCTTCACATTGCAAGCATGCGGTCCCATTGTATGTGCATTACTGTGGTGGTATCTGTCCAGTTAAAGCCAATGTATTATTATTCAGATGACTTGCTAGAAGCATGATTTGCAGGCCTGAAAAAGTCATGGAAATTAACAAAATCCCAAGAATTCATGGAAATTTCTGTTGTTAATAAAGATTTCCTTATATATTTTTTTATGATTTATGTTGATATGTGTAAATATTGAATGTATATTTGTTTGTATAAGTACAATTTTATACAATTTGTATAAATATAATTTTATACAGATTTTTGTGAATTAAATACACAAAAGTTTGGTGTCAGTAAGATTTTTAAATAAATACTGTTATTCAGCAAGGATGAAATTGATCAAAAGTGACAGACATTTGCTTCGTTACAAATAATTCTATTTGAGATAAATGTGGTTATTTTGGTCTTTCTATTCAAAGAATTCTGGGAAAGAAATTCAGTTTCCTCAAAAATAATAAGCAGCATAACTGTTTTCAACATGATTATTAGAATGATTTCTGAAGGATCGTTTGACATTGAAGACTGGAGTAATGGCTGCTGAAAATTAAGCTTTGCTGTCACAGAAATAAATTACATTTTAAAATATATTAAACTAGAAAACATTTATTTTAAATTACAATAATATTTCACAATATTCTTTTTTTTTTTTATCAAATAAATGCAGACTGAGACTTGTGCTCAAAAACATTGCCAAACCCAAACTTTTGAATGGTAGTGGTACATTGTATTCGTATTGTGTCTGTATTGTTTCTTAAATACTTAACTTATTAGGTACTTAATAAATTAACTTAAGTACTTTACTTTAGTTCCCTTCTTCAAATTTTAAAAACTATTATCTACTCAACACGACAATTGGAAAAGTCATAGACATTCATTAGTCAAATGGTGTTTATTTTAACTAATTAAAATCCCATTTAAGTATTGGAATTATTTTAACTAACTTGCAATATTTTCTTTTTAAATACAACCCATACTTATGTCCTGACACATATTAGCATGCAACTGCATGAAATCAAGCTTGTGTAGCTGGAATCGTGTGAGTCAACACTCTTGTATAGTGTATGCTTCAGGCCTTGGAATATTTTGAATTCTTGTATCTTTAATATCTTGCGCCCACTAGTTCAACTTATGATGGCATCCAGAAATGTGCCAGAAATCTCAATAATGCTGAATGACACATGAAAAGGCGACGCCTACATTCTGCATCCATGTGCAGCACAGTTGGATTTACTCAGTAACACGAGCAGCATGTGGTACTTTGGGCTTTGATGACTGTATCATTAGCTGGCATTATTTAATCCAATCCCGTTACATGCATAACGAAGCCTGAACAAAACAACACCCAAATCTGCTTTCAGTCTTTACTGGAGTGTGTATATGCAGGATTCTGGGCTCTGTTTCTCTGTCCTTCATGTTTTCTTTGCTGTTTTCCTCCATTCAGCATCCTGCATCGCTTGCATTTCCCTGTACTCTCAATGTCTCCACCCATCATCCCCTCCTCTCGTTAACCCCCTCTTTTCCACTCATCTATCGTTCTATCGTCCACTCATCTATCCATTTTTAATCTCTCTGTCTCGACTTCTTTTTCCATCTTTTTTCCACCTCTCCCTCCCAGTTCTATCCCTTGGTACTCAGCAGCAGTTCATGCCAATGAAAATGTTAGTGATTGTTAAATGAAAATGCAAAGTTGAAGGGCAGTGATTCATTAGGAAGGAATTCTGCCAATGAAACAAATGCAGTCTGGACCCAGAGCACCCTGCTGCTGTCAATGACTTTAGCAGACTTCTTTCTATCTCTCTCTCAGTCTCTCGCTCTCTTTCCCTCTTTCTGTTTCTGTCTCTCTCTTTCAGCTTTCAGTTTCAAAGTACTTTATTGGCATGATTGTTTTACACACCTTATTTCCAAAACATCAATACAAATGAAGAATAGTGATGAAAAAAGATGCCAGTAATGGTAGTAGAAATAACATATAATTTTTTTTAGTTACTTTGTAGTTGTATTCAGAGAATACCTTAGTCCTTGTATATATATTTTTCATTAATTTCTTCAGTTAATGAAAAAGCTATGAAAACGTTCATTTAAATAAGCACAAACTCTGAAAGCTGATGAGTTTTATGATATCAAATCTCTAAAAAAACAAACAAACAAAAAAAAACAATCTTGGTCTAACTTGAAGAAATTATGACATAAAATATATTACCATGTTTATATTGCAGAAATATATTACTGCTGCACAGTAGAATGTAGTACTTCTTAAAGAAGTAGTAATAATAATAATAATAATACAATTAAAACATTATCACTATCACAAACTTTTTCATTCATATTTTAATGTAAACAGTATACTTTCCGAAAATGAATGAATAAATAAATAAAAGGAATTATTACATTTTTCATTTGATTACATTGTAAAAGCCAAATTGTTAGTTTTATAAATTGATTTGATTAACAGCTTTTTTGATAGTACATTTGTATTTAACATTACAATGTTATTCTGCGTACTCCTGACAATAAAGTAATCCACTATAAAACAAAAGCTAAAAAAATGCAATACATATAATTACTATAGTAATAATTAAGTAACCCTTAAATGTAACTCTTTAACGAATCTCAAAATAAATATTTAGTTTTTATACTCTACGTTATACTGTTGACATTTATAAAATAGTGTAGATTTTAATATTAAACATTTGACATTAAACATTAAACAGCAGTTATTGCCCGTAACCTGAAAATAATTTTTGGCTTCTCTGTATCCAGAATTGTAATGTTTTTACTGTTTAATATGTTTTTTGGATTAATTTGTGAATATTTACGTTACTGCTACTGCAGCTTTTCTCAATATCACAGCCATTGAAGAACATTACAGTGTAGAAAAAGCAGTTCGTAGGTATTCTTAGGCACCGTGTCCAGTGGAAGACGATCTTCCCCACAGTCTTTCACGCATAGGCATGCAGTGTGTAGCGATGTTGGAGCATATGTTCTTCTGAAGGCTGATGGCTAATGGGCTGTGTTGAGTATAATTACGGAACGACCTGTTGAAATGAGAGGGGGCTCATGGGATGGACAGTAGGGCTTCTGGCTCCCACCTGTGTGTAGCCGAGCTCCTGCTGTGCCCCACAGGTGCTGTTCTTACATATACACACACTTACATGCACACACACACACCTGGCTCGGGGTCTCAGGTGGTGAGCGTGCAGTCAGTCTGCCTAGAAATAACCCATCCTCCCCCACAACTAATCCAGAGAGGAGAGATGAATCCCATGAATGAGTGGCTGTGTGTAAGACTCTCAGTGCAGCAGCGCTCCAGCATTATCTACACATACACATACAGTGTATACAATCCAAGGGCTGGCGTTGTTTGTGACGGAAAATGAATGCAACCTTCAGATTTAAACCCTCACAATAAAAACACATACAGATGCAGTTAGCTCATGACAGTTGCTATAGTTGCTGCACTTTATTATAAAGATCACTTTCTGCTCCACATCATCCTTATTTGCCCTTTAATAAGGCAAAGAGATATTAATAGAGATAAATATTTTCAGCATTTTTTGTTTTAAAATATCTTTTTGAGTACATTTTCCATACATATTGTATAATATTAATTTAATTAATTGTTTAATGTTTAAATACTTTGTTGTATCTCAGTTGCTGACATTAAAGTACACTACTGTTCAAATGTTTAGGTCCTGGAAAATGTTGTAAAAATGTTTTTGAAAGAAGCCTCACACTTACCTATGCTGAATTTATGTGATAAAAAAATACAGTAAAAACAGCACTATTATAAAATATTTTTTGCAATTTAAAGGGGTCCTATTATGCTTTTTCACTTTTTTAATTTTAGTCAGTTTGTAGTGTGTATGTTTGGGCATAAAAAAGATCTAGAAAGTTACAAATCTCAAAGTCCACTCCAAAGGGAGATATTTAGTTTTTTAAAAATCCCTTTTCAAGAACTACAACTAACGGCTCGTTTGGACTACAGCGTTTGTTTTCCGGGCTTTGTGATATCACAAAGCGGCTCATTGGAATATCATTAAAAATAATTCCGCTGCGCTTCGCGTCCGGTGTGCGACCACCTGAAACGCAGTTTTTTTCACCTCCGTGCCCAAACGTCTTTGTTTGGGCTTCCGAAAGCAGATGATGTCAGGAAACAGTGGTTGCAATTTATTTTTTAACTCTGTCCCTGAGCATTATAACCCCAATTTGCTATTGTGTGCTGCGCATTTTACTGAGGACAGCTTCCACAACATGAGGGAGTACAGTGTAAAAGCCAAAAGCTTTTGTTGAAAGACGGAGCAGGGGGCGTGGCAGTACTGAAACACTGTGTAAGCTGTTCGCCAATCACAACACACTGGGACAGCTAACCAATCACAACACATTTTGTTTTTCGGAAGGCGGACCTTCATCAAAGCCGGAACTAATCGAGCCGTTTGTGCCAGGCTGGGGAGAAAGGTATTGTAATAATGTAAATTATGTGAAAATAATGCGTTTTTCGAACCACCAAGCATGAGAGCATGTTCTAGTACACCCCCAAAACAAAATCAAGACTTTGTAAAAGAGCATAATAGGACCCCTTTAAAATAACCATTTCTATTTTGACATATTTTAAAATGTAATTTATTTCTGTGATGGCAAAGCTGAATTTTCTCCTGTTCTCAGTCTCACAAGATCTTTCAAAAATCCTTCAAATATGCTGATTTGGTGCTCAAAAAACTTTTCTTCTTATATTAAATGTTGAATACACTTATGCTGCTTAATATTTTTGTGGAAACTGTGATTTTTCGATAAATAGAAATTTCAAATACACCATTTATTTAAAATAAAAGTTTTTATTGTTACTTTGTTTGATTTAATCCATCCTTGCTGAATAAACATATTAATTCTTAAAAAAAAAAAAAAATCTTACAGACTCCAAACTTTTGAACAGTAGTGTACCTCTAGATTATAAAATGGATCATTCCAGTCCTGGCTACCGATTGGACAACACAGAGCTCCAACTGTTATACTCTGTCATATAAGCCACCCAGCACCCATATTTGCATAATTTGGTGTGTACAGTGTCCACTCCACCAGCAGTATTAAAAATATCCCTGTGGGTTGGTAGCGTCTAGGCCACCAACACACTTTCACACATAGAGTGAATTGTGTTCGCACGCTTCCCTCTCTGTGACACGATTTCTCTCTGACAGAACCTTGAGAAGTGTTACTAAACACTTCTCCAGTATGAAAAGAGAAATGTTTTAATACTGACAACTCTTTCATTGCTTCTGACATATGCCTGTTCTCCGCTATCCGAGTCTCTCAGCAACTCGAATGTGTCTTTAAACAGGATTTTAAAGAGCGTGCTTGCGTGTGAGTTTGAAAGTTTGCCGGCAGCGCCACCCGAGTGGGATCAAAATTCCCCTCCTGCATTCATCCTTCTCCATCCTTCCAGTGAGGCCCCATTGTTTAAGAGTTGCTTGGCATCTGATACCAGCCGGCTGCAGAGCCTTTGATGTGGCTCAGATGATGCGATATCCATCCTGGGACATAAAAGTACGCCCCACCCTCCTGTTTTTCCACCGCATTCTCGATGCACAGCATCGGCTGTGACCACAAGCAACTGTCTCACGCACACGTGAGCCTGCGTGGGTTAGCTCGAGGGGAGTCATCGGCCAGCGTGGCGAGATCGGCGGTGGGTGCGTGAAAGAAAGGGTTATTAGATAGCTCATCACACTCCTCCGCCAAGGGGGAGAGCGAGAGGAGGAGAAAGGAGAGAGAGAGGGATGTGTGATTATGAAGTCATCAGCCTTGAACCGGTGGGGTAGGGGAGAAGCGCGCGTCCTCAGGGGGCCATTGATTGGTGACCATGTGTTTGTGGCCGATAGACTGTGAAATGGTGTATTGCTGCACGGCTGTGGCGCACCTGCGTCCCACCAAGGTGATTGATTGGTTTGGTCATGTGGAATGTTCCCATCTGGTCTGCAGTAATGCATTTCTCTCTCTCTCTCACCATCTCATATCGGGGAGTAGCGGGCATTGGCTGGAGAGGGTGGTTAAGTTAGGGACCGCAGAGGTCAAAAGAAAACATTTTCCCCCTCTTTCCCCCCCCCAGTAACAACAGAAAATCACATTGCGCAGACCTGGTCGTCCTATTGACTTTCTGAGGTGGGGGTGTTTAGGACAAATCCAGCTGCTGTGTTTGTTGACAAGTCCACACACAGGTCCCTCTTCCCCATCTGGTGAGTCAGGAGATCCTGCAAACCTGTGAGATTCTCAATGAGATTCTCAACGAGAAGGAAAAGAGTCACTGCAAGGATGTTAACACATGGATTTCTAGAAGGTCAAACAAAAAAATCTTTTGAGATGCTATTCTTACATCAGGGTCCTCAACAAGGGGTCTGCAGAGGTACTTGGGGAGGTTGCTACTAATTTAATTATTTTATTTTATTAAAATTGTATTTTATTTTATTTACATATTTAAAAAAAAAAATTTGCTTTGAGATGCTGATCTTAGGTCAGGGGTCTTTAACAAGGAGTCTGTAGAGGCACTGGGTAGTTATTCATTTTATTTTGTTTTATTCAAATTTAATTTTATTTTTTTAATTTACATATTTTAAAAATTCATCATAAACAAATTATTTTGAGATGATATTCTTACATTAGGAGTCTTTTAACAAGGCATCTGCAAAGGTTCTGTGGAAGTAAAAATATTTAATTTAATTTTCATTTTAATTTTTAATTACATTTTTTATTTTTATATTTAAAAAATAAATAATACAAACATTATTTTGAGATGTTCTTACATCAGGGGTCTTTAACAAGGGTTCTGCAGAAGCACTACAGGGTAGTTATATTTAATTTAATTTATTTTAATGAATTTTTAATGAATATTTCTGTATTATTTATTTTTGTCATAGAAGATAATGTTGAGTAAAATGTAAAAATATATACTTGATTTATAATCAGTAATGAATTTTTTTTCAAAGTATGTATATGAATATTGTTATTGTATGCTAGGCCTATTTTTAGTTTTATACAGCATGTAATGGGGGCCACTGCTCCGACTTTGCACTATCCACCAATGGGTTCCTGGGCCTGAAAAAGGTTAAAGACCCCAGGTTTAACTGTAGGAGACACCAGGACACATGCACCAATGAGAAATGCACATGACTCACCTTAACATGACAATCTCGTTCTCCGCTCCCATAATCCTCTTCAATCTTTTTTCCATCTTTCTTCTGATTCGTCCTTAATCCTTTCCTCTCTCCCTCCTTTTAATTGATCCATTCATTCCATCTAATGACTAATTACATATCAGAGTACATCAGCAGAGGCATTCATCATCGTAGGACATAATAATCAATGACATTTCAACAAAGAAAAAAATAAATATGCAAATAAGAGCTCATTAACATTTGCGCTAGCTGTTTGAATAATGCCACTGCTGACAAGACTGTAATTAACAGAAATTGATGCTGAGCTCAGGGGTAGCGTGTGTTTGAGATTGTGCCCCTCTGTGCGTTTCGCTGGCAAAGAACAGACTCCTCCACCCCCTTCCTACCTGCTCAGTGGGATCGTGCGAAGGAGGGCCTGGAGAGGGCAGGAGGGGACCCTTGGATTCGGGCCCCGTCCTTGCCGACTGTCAAACATCAAAAGCCTAGAAAACAACGGAGAGATACACAAACACTCCAGACGAGGAAACAAAAGGATCCATTTTAAAAGCCACAGAGCCAGTGAGCGAGTGGGTGTGTGGCTTTGTTTGGCATTGTTATGTCTGTGAGTGTTTGTGTGTGTTTGCAGGTGTTCGTGCGTGGGCAACAATCATTCAGGACTCTGTACTGATAGCTCAAGGTTCTTGCCGACACAAGGTTCTTACCGACCCTCCCTCCCTCCTTTTGCTGGCCTCCAAGTTTAGCTCCAGCCCCCCGCTCCGCTTTCCTGCCTGCTTTCCTGTTTTTGTCAGGAATTTTAAGAGAAAATGCAGCAAACACAATAAAGCTGTTTATGTCAGTATTTGGACAGCCTAATATGCTGATTATAACAAGTTGAAGGAATTTCCTTTATTGCGCGTGTTAGCCTCGCCATATGGCTCAACACGGAACATTAACTTGACAGGGATAATGAATTACACCGGGGTTCCAGAACTAGCTACTGCTCCCCCCACCCCTCTCTTTAGATTTCTGTGTATTTGGTGGCGCGTTACCATCAAAACAAAACTAATCCATTACGTCCTCAGTGGCTCTCATGTCGGGAGAAAATGAAGACTTTTTATTCACTTTTACATCCAACTACAGAACACCTGCATTCAGGGCAATGCTTATGAGAAATCTGCTTACGAGTGTGGAGAAAATGGCGAACAGGCTGAAGGCGGAGATATGCTAATACGGGACAGTCCGTCAGCAGTCTTGGGTGGGGCCTGAGCAGTATGACATCATTAGTTACCTTTGGAGGTATGAAATTTAGAGCTGTCAAATAAGATTCATCGCAATTAATCGCATCCAAAATAAAAGTATGTGTTTACATAATGTTTGTACTGTGTATATTTATATGTGTGTGTGTATATATATATATATATATATATATATTCATATTTATATATGATTAATATCATATATAAATGTAAATGTATATTACATATATTTCTTAAATATATACATGAATGTGTGTGTATTATTTATACATATAAATATACACAGTACACACATATTTAAACACAACTTTTATTTGGGATGTGATTCATCATGATTAATTGATTTGATTGCCCTATAACATATTTTATTTTTTTTATTTTTTTACTTTTAATTTTTATTTTTATTTCACAAAATGATTTCATATAAGTTTCATTATCGATATATGGCTATGACTGCTGAAATCACCAAATATCATTCGCGCTGTCGTAACACTACTATATTTGCGTTATGTTGTGGTCTGCAGCATGTACTCTGCCTACAGGTGTGTGTGCATGAGCACATGTGATGTCAGGCGCACACCACACGGACACGCATGTCAACACCTGGACGTCTCCTTGTTGCTTCTCACAGTTCCTCATGGGGAAATTGATGAATTCATTTTTGCTTCCATCCATCACTCCTCCTGTACAACCCCTGTTTTCCCCTGAGAGACAGGGTGAAAAACACCGTTGCTGACAAGCATTGCCGGGGCGATGCCGCAGAAGACTATTGCTTTATTTTCTCTCTTTCTACTCAGCGCAAATCAAGGAGGGCTGATATGAAGACTGTTTTAAGAGCTCTGTTGCGATAACACAGGCCTGTGGTGAGAGATAGCCAACAGAAGACATGCTCATAACTAAAGAAGGTTTTTTTTTCTTTTTTGCAGTGTATATTGTTTCCTTGGTTTTGATGATCTCAAAAGGTCTTAGTATTAGTTTGAACAGGTTGGAGTGTTAGTTTAAACCTCCTTTCTTTTGACAGATTGTGAGCCTGTAATCTTTAAATGCTCATGGGCGTCAGAATCATAAACGGAGAGTATTTCAGGGAAAACGCACATGTACAATCTAGTTAAGTGCCTTGTTTAATGACATATTGGTGACAGGACTAGTCTGTGCCTAGTGTCTTGATTGGCCTACACGAGCTGCAACTGTTAAGCCAGCTGTTCACTTACCAGCTCAAAACATCTCGACAACAGTAGAGCATTTCATAGTTACTGACTGTTGTTGCTGAAATCTTGCCACTCTTCACTGGCAGAGTCTGTTACACTCACTGTTTAAAAATGGTAGAGGTGTGATCAGTGAAACAAGTGCCTCTGACATTTCTCACTGTTTCATTAGATGCAGTGCTGCATTTTGAAACCCAAATCAATGTGAAACTCTCTTAAAGGGATAGCTCACCCAAAAATAAACATTTTGTCATTTAGTCACTCTCGTGCCATTCCAAACCTTCATGACTTTCTTCTGTGGAACACAAATGATATTTTGAATATGTTTAATCCTTGTGTAAATCCAATGTTGTTTGGACCCAAACGTTCTTCAAAATATATTATTTTGTGTTTCTCAAAAGAACAGTCAATACAGGTTTGGAATGACATGAGAGTGAATACATTGACAGAATTTTCAATCTTGGGTGAATTAGTATAAAAACATTTTGCCAAGTGCTTTGCATTTGCTGATGAAGAGAATATGAAGAGGTTGGTTTGATTGTAGTAAAGAACCAGAATAAAATGATGTTATGGCTGATAACTGATAAATAGCTGATAAAAAACAAGGAAGCGTTTAAAATATTGCATGTAAATTTAAGCATCACAACATCAAAATGCACAATAGGAACAATGGATATTCATTTTAAGATTTGCTGAAGGTTATATTTAACAGTGTTATTAAATTATTAGTGTTTTTAAAGATGCGTTAAATGACAGCAAAGTAAATGTAAAAACGGGAAATGAGGATGCACAATTAAATAATTACCTTATTTTGCAATGCAAAAGTAAGCTGTTTTCTGTGAATGTGCATGACGTCCGATTCATTAGCTGCTATAGAGCTGCAACGAGCAGTAAGAGGTAAAACTATTTGCACTACAAACCAATGTCTTTATGATGACAATAATAAATGAAAATAATGATTAAAAAAAATTCATTTTGCAATATCAAGCAGCATAACAAACTGTTTTTGTACAGCTAAAATAACTGGAGGCGAATGACACCGGAAGCCTCGCACATTCAAGTTACAAAAGATCGCACCCACACTTACGTTAAAAATAAGATGCATATATCCAGTAACTCAATAAATTAAAAATATCTCGCATATAGGTCGATAACCAATATAGTACCGATATAGAGCCACAAAGAAATTCCAATGTATTTGTTGTTCCCAGACGCCATGTGGAGATTTGCAGGAGCTGTTATGTTGGTGGGGCCGTTAACGCTCCCCTGCTGACCGACAAGGTCACATGCTCCAACTCTCCTAGTTTTCCAAACGTCTATGTAAATGAGCGGACTGCTAGCTGCAGCAGCACTGATCCTTATTATCCCAGCTACATCCACAGACATTCACCATCTCTATATGACTAGTCTTCAATCTTCAGTGATCCCATGGTTTCCCTGGCATAGCCTTTTCTCATCAAACTTCATAACCTCATCAGTTTCCTTCTGTTGCGGCCATTCTCTGTAAACATCCTCTGCTCTTCCAGGCTCCCCAGTCACCTGTTTGATAGATTGTGTGACTAGAACGCTCATTAGCTGTGAGTCAGCAGGGGCATTGATAACCTATAGCACGGTGGCTAACCTCCGCGCTTCCCCGTGCGCTGGTGGTGCCGCCATCCCTAGCGTCAGCCCTTCCCCTAAAGCCCGGCGAGGCCGGAACATTCATCATCCGCAGTCAGATCCCGCTTCTATAATGTATGATGTGTCGCGGTGCAGGGGTAGGCGAGCAGAGAGGGGAGGCCAGGAGAAGCAGTGAGGCGGGTATTGATCAGGCCAACCCCCCTTCGTCCGTCTGTCATCGCTCCAGCTAAGAGGAGGAGGAGGAGGGCGTGATGAGATAAAAGGAGGAGAGAGGGGCTTGCCGGGCTGTAGAGGACGTGGCTAATCAACAGCCCCAACGCCCACTTCTTGAAGTTAATTTCTGGAGAGATTCCCCCTAGTGACCCCTTCTCACACATGTACTCACTGTCTGTCACTTCCTCTCACCTGCTGTCTCGCATATTCTCTGAACTCTCTCTCTCTCTCTGTGTGTCTCAGAGAGTGTCTTGGCCGAGAGAGTAGAGGAGAGGAAGGGGTGTGGAGGGTGGGGGCAGTGGTCTCACAGCTGCACTAGCTGGCACTGCTTCCTCAAACATCAGCGCCACAGCCAGCAGCCTGCTTGGCACAAACACTCGCCAGTAACACTTAAACAAATTGCTATAGCAGTGGAAGAGCTGTCTTACATTGTTGATTTTTAACATTCCGAGAGACTTTTTCTCCCCCCCCCCGCTTTGCCTTTGGATGCTTTCAGCTTTTGGAACGCTCGGTGTTTTGAACGCACGCCCAATCATTTTCCACCGCTCGCTCTCGTTCTCTCACTTTCTCTCTGAATATCAGGCTCCCATGGGTCTCCTCTTCCTCCACAGCTCTCAGAGTCATTCTTAATTTTTCTGTTCCCCTCATCCGGTTCCTTTTTTCACACTTTTCTTCATCTGCTGCTCCTACATGTCTTTTTCTTAAAAATAAAAAAAGCATTCCCCCCCACATATTTCTTTATTACTGATTTATTTTTAATTCATTATTTTATAAAGAACTATATATAGTGATTTAAAAAGAAAAATAAATTAGTTAAAATTAGTTACAAATGATAATAATAATGAAATATAATTTATTTGGTATGTAAAATTTATATTTATAATTTTTGAATGTAGCACAATAACTATGATAGATAAACTTTTTTTTATTGTTTTTCTTATTTCCTTTATAGTGATATATATGTGATTAACTGAAAGGTGCTATAAAATTAAACAAAATTAAAGTGCTTTGATTACTGTCATGATTTAAAATACATTATTTTTAATCCATTATTTTATTTGTTGTACATATATAAAAATATTATTTGTTTGTGTGTGTGTGTGTGTGTGTGTACACACACACACACATATATATAATATGCTATTTAAATATACTAATATACTTGTCATTTATGCTCCCGAGATGATTTTTTAAAAGCATTTTTCTCACAAGTTCTCTTTTTAGCTATATATGTGGGTGATTTAAAAAATTATGTCATTGGAACAATTAAAACTCATTAACGTGCGTGTCATAATTTATGACTCTGACAGTATGTGGGTGTATGTGTGCAGTCAGGTGAATAGGTTCATCTCTTTGTTCGGGTCTGTCACTGCTGTTAGTGCAGGTCGGCCGTTCACTCTGGCATGCTAGACAGTTAAACGCATGTTTACCGTTCAGATCCTCTGGGACTCCTCCTTAGTGGCTGAGGTTACGGCGCTGATCGCATTAAGGTCCCTCGACATGTTACAGCGCATGGCTGGGTTACGCTGCACGAGAGCATGCCAAACCATGTGTGCAACTGCTCGCTGCATCCGAGAGACCCAGACCGAGGGAGGATGTTTTTCATGAGTAGCGCTTCCAGCTCTGCCAGGATCTAAAACAACAACGCGGTCGTATAAATTATTCAGCGTGGACAGAGAGTGTGTGACAAAACACATGCTGTAAATGAATATTTCAATGCTGGACACGAGTGCATCTGTAGAGGAAAGACTGCCCATGTGCGCCAACAAACTCAGAAACCTAAACCTAGCCGAATAGCAGCCCAGGAAGTCAGGATGAGGGAAAAAAGCCTCCTAACCTTTAAAGTCGCAGAAAGACAGATGTTTTATTCTTTTGTTGTGACTAAGTGGGAGGGAGCGCAGTAGATTACCCACAACTATACTCCCTCTTCCTTTGCAGGAGCGCAACTCTCAAATGTTATATCGCGTCGATTGAGATGAGTTTACACCACAGGGGAAGCAGCGTTTTCCGTTAAACCACTGTACCTGATTACGGCTGCGTCTCAGAAACTCGCACGCTCGCAGACACGTGGCCTCGTGCACCTGAGCGCAGCAGAACCGAACCTGAACGCAGAAGGTGTAACGCAAATACTTTCAGCATCCGAATTTAAGTAACAAAAATATTTACCTGTTCCCTGGAGTAAACAGAATTTAGCTTCACTGCTGTGTTTGTTCAAATGTTTGAAAGTCTGACAAGTATAATATATGATGTTTTTAGAGTTGTTTATCATTTTCCTTTAGGAGTCTCCTGTTTTTTCTCGCAGAGAGCTTGAAACTGCTGAGTTTGGATATTGTGAAGTGCATGATTCATACGGCTGTGCGCTGTGCACTTTTTATTTGCCCCTTGCAAGCTCACGGGCTGTTTCTGCGACAGGAAAAGGATGGAGATGGATTAGTATCGTCGACTGAGACCCGTCTGACCCTGTTGTTTACTGTCAGACGTACCCTGTCTGATGGACAGCTAGAAAAAATACACACAGAAATAAATCACACATTACTGATGTAATATGAAATATAAATCAGTTCCTTTTGACCTTCAGCAGCCTTCATCTGCCAGAACTCACACGGAATGTGTGAGTTTTGGCAGTCATTGTTTGTCTTCCTTGAAATCTCCCTGTTTTTCCACTTGATTAATGTTTATATGGTTAATGTGTATGGTGCTGTTCTGATTGTTTGTCTCTTTGTTTATCTATAGGCAAGTCTGAGAGGCCTCAGTTCTCTGGTTATGGAAGAGAGCCAGGTGTCTCTGGATGCCAGGTAACAACTACAACTTCCCTTTTATTATTATGTTTTTACATAGTTTTTGCTTTTGTGTGAATCTCACTTAGCCCTTGATTCATCACAACTACCAGAGTGCTGAAAGTGAACGTGCCAAATCCTCCAACACATGCTTAATGGCTCAATTCTGTATTCAAGTCCCACCTTAAATTTTGAAAAGTGGAAATGAATAAAATCATAAACAGTCTTGGGAATTACTGTAGTGAATATACAATTTTTTTAGTTAAGCTGAGCTCTAAACTACAGTATTTGGGATGGGGGTTTTTTTGGAAGGGGGGAAGATTTTTTTAATGTTTTTGAAATAATCTCTTACGCTCACTACGTAAACGGCAATGTTGTTAAATATTATTACATTCTAAAATAACTGTTTTCTATTTTAACATATTGTAAAATATAATTTATTCCTTTTCCTACTCTGGTCTTCAGTGTCACATGATCCTTCAGAAAAGCATTCTAAAGAGAACAGGTTTTATTTGAAATCTTTCGTAATATTATATTTTTTTACTGTTACATTTGATGAGATTAATCTGTCCTTGCAAACATATAAAAAAAATAAAAAACTTAATGGTCCCAAACTTTTGAATGTATTGTATACCAATGTGTATACTTTTTATAATTGAATAAATGTTGTATAAATGAACATTAATGTATTTTTTGTGATACCTACTGTAATTCATTAACTAATTGTAACCAAAAATATAAAGTGGTGCCTAAAATCATTTGATAATCACAACTGAGAAAAGGCATCAAAAAGTCTGGGAAATTGCTCAAAAGCAGTGGGAACTGTGTTTATAGTTTCTGCTCAATTTTTCACATCAGATGATGCTGAAAGAGTGTTTTGTGATGTCTGAATGCTTTTAATATGAATGCTTTTAATAGCATTTAATGTGTGATTTAGAGGGAATGTTTATGTGTAGGGAGCAGGCCTTCAGCACACAGAAACATGACTTTCAGCACTTCCATTAAAGCGGGGTCACAGAGCCCGGCCCTGCTCCCCTCCCTCAGCCACACAGATGTTCCAAACAAAGACAGGATTGTGTGAGCACACCACCCCGCTCTCTCGCTCTCCTGCCTGCTCATTCTCTCTGACATGGTTGACGTCAGTCAGTCAGAGAGTATACTTGGAGACCCCCCACCCTTTTTTCCCTCCACATTTTTTTTTAATCGCCTGTTGCTTGCACTTTTGCTCTATTTACATTTTGTTCACCCCCTCTCCAACCTTGTGGTAATGAGTACTGGGAAACCAAGAAATAAACTCTTTTCCATCCGACCTAGTTCATTATTATTGCATTGCATATTAGTTCTATACCTTATGGTTATTAGCAGAAGGATTTAGTGCGCATGCAGGGTCTTAGCTTTAAGATTAAATTTAATGCCACGGCTAAGAGACGATATTAGAGGAAGGCTACCTCTCCAGCTTAAGTGTGAGGTCAGCGCAGCCCTCGACCCAGACGACCCTTTAATAACCTCGCCCTCCGAGCCCAGTGCCCATCTCAGGAGAGGAGAAACACACAAGCGCACCTTTAAAAGCGCCGTGCGGTTTGCGAGCAGTGAATGGCGCTAGTCAGAACGAATGAAAACACGGCTGGCTCTCCGGCGCGTTCGCTCATTCATAAAAGAGCTTTCTGAAAGGGAATGCCAGTCCAGACATTTTGTGTGGGAACTGGGGAATTTATGCTGGCCTGCAGCTGCACAGATCAGAGCCTGGCAGAGACTCAGTTTGTCTAGTCGCTGAAGAAAAACAGGAAGAGCGAAAAAGCCGTTAGGTTCCTGGGAGAATGTGGGAAGAATGCGGGCTGCAGGGTGGCTGCATTAATATTCTGAACCCCGCGTGTTAATACGGCCACTGCGTCTGCCGCGTGCATATAAACAGATGACTATCAGGTGCAGAGATTATCGGAGAAGCAGTGTTTTTAATACGCGAATCGGGCGCCTAATAACCCAGTCTGCTTCGAAAATTGAGCAGTGCACATTGCGGAACCTAATAAAAGGCCCTATTTGTTCAGCGAGTGCCAAGAATGGAAATATCTGCACTAGTAATCTATCAAGTGTTTGGCAGTGATGGGAAGCGGTTACAGGATTTTCACAAAGCCAAACAGCCCCTCTTTTTATGAGGTTTGTCATCATTTGCAGGCTAAACCTCTCCCTCAGCAAGGTATTATTGCATCATTTGAACCTGATGTGGAACTGTACACCTTTTATTGAGTTAAATATTCAAACTGTCTCAGCCAGCTGTGGCCCCTGTATTTCTGCCTGCCAAGCATCTCATTGGCTGCTTTCTTTTACTAGCAAGTAATTCAGCAACTAAAACAGTGGATTTCACATAGGCTTGGGAAATGAGAACCGCTTCTTATTTTGAACCATTAACGATTCTCGCAAGTGCATTCTTTGTCTGATGTGGACCGAACAACATACAACAATACTCTGTGTTTCCTGCGTGAAACATATTTCACAGACTGTGTAGTCAGATTCCCGAACGGTTATGAACCAGGTTTTTTAAGTGAATAAAAATCGTACAATGCCACCAACATAGTCCAACTCCTAAACTAATGACTTCTACAAATCAGTTCTTCATAGTAAATCAGAAATAAACAGCGCAAACAGTTTTGCTTGATTCCCAAACAAATGACCCTGGTTACAGTGTAAACAATGTAGTTCAATTCCGTAAGTAATGACCTTTATAAGGCCATTTTTGTGTGAATCAAAACCATTCATTACTACCATTCAGTATTATAGTCAGATACCTGAACAAAATAACACTCAAATAGTTAACTCAAAAATGAAAATATACTTGACTTCATGTTATTCCAAACCTTCATTCATCTGCATAACACAAAATGAAAAATGTTTCAGTGTTGTGTTTTTGTCCGTACAATTAAAATCAATGGTCACCTAAACTGTTTGGTTACCATTATTCTTCAAAATATCTTCGTTTGTGTTCCACAATCATAGAATTTTCATTTTTGGGTGAATTATCCATTTAAGAGGCAATTGAATCAGAATCAGAATCTCACAGTTGCAGTGTAGTTTGATTCCTAAACAAATGACTCTTGAATCTTTTTTTTTCCAATACCGTACAATATGACCAATGCAGTTCGATTCCTGAACTAATGACTCTAATGAACTGTTTTTAGTGAATAAAAACCATTCAATGCTACCAGTAAAGTCAGATCAAATGATACTTATGAGCCTCTTTAGTGAATCAAAACCGAAATGCTTGACCAGTATAGCCATACATATGTATCTCTCTGCAGGAAAGAGAAGCTTTATTTGACAGTTACATTTTTTTTACATTATACATCCTAAAATGATACAGTTTATTCATTTGTTGCTCGCTGTTGCTTTGCAATATCTTTGACAACATCTCACTAAAGGCTACCCTTCCGTTGCAATCTTTAACCTTGTTGCATGAAATGCCATGATCCAAACATGAGAAATGTGAAAATACAGAAGCGATAAGAGGCAAGCGGTAGAGAGCTGCATTCAGCGGCGCGGTGGCTGTAGGTAAGCTTTGCTCCCGTCCCCTGTGTGGAGGATTATTATGATTGTTGCGGCAGGATGCGGTTGACAGATGACTGCTATTATCTCCACCAATCTGCCTGACATTTCACTCAGGAAGATGATTGTTCAGATGTGAGCGGGCTCAGAAGCCCCAGTGATTCTGTCAAGTGTTCTTATAATGAACACTACTTCTCAGTATCCACAAGATTGTCTGTCATGTAAGCTGAGTACTTGTTTTAAAAGCTAAACCACTGAGGGCAGTCATTTTCCTCTCACCTGCTAACACACGGCCATGTTCACACATAAACATTCATACCCTGGAGAGAACTGAACAGGGCTTTTGTCAGTATATCGCCATTGTGATCGCTTATACTCAGTATTAGGGATTTGAACACAGTCCAAACCCCCCAAGTATTAAACGTCGCTGTGTAACTCATCCTGAAATGTTTGTGCAGAAGATGTGAATGATACCTCAAATCATGTGGCTTGTTGGCGAGAGGTGTATTATTACTTTTCTAAGAAATCAGACTTACGATTTTCACCTGGAAGATGAAAAAAATATTTCAAATACCCACGTCCTATCTAGAAACCTGAATATGACTAGAGGTTGGGCTCTTTTTTTTTTTTTTTTTACTTAGCAGCAGCCTGGCATCGTATAAGTTTTTCTTCAGGAAATGTACATTTCTTATTAATTCTATATTTAATTTAACAAAGATCTCACTAATCCCCTTTTGTTTCATGGAACCACCAGTTCTCTGAATGTAATCTTTAAATAGGATTCGACTAATTTCACATCACTATAATAAACCTCAGCAAATCTCCCTGAAATCACTCTCTCCCGAATGTTAAATTAGTATTCTATCGGTCTTTCATCTGACCCCGGCGCTTTCCTGTCTTGCTTTTGCATCGCGGCTAAAAGTAAGAAGATAATATTGCTGTGAGGATTTCATATCATTGAACAAAGGCAACACTAGTCAGTCTGCTTTGCCATGTCAGTGTCAATGATGCCACCTCCCTGACAGCCTGTCACTTTTCCCCCCTCATTCCTCCTGCAGTAAAGGAGAAGCCAACCTGATTTTCACACGATCTGATGGCCCTTGTTTTAATAGGCTGAATTCAAGGAGGAGTAGCTATTTTTAAGTGCTTTCTTCTGTAAACCTCGACAAGCACTTTGATTATGACTTCTATCTGACTTTGATATTGAATTTATTTTCCTGTATACCAGGGATAAGCGATATGGCCAAAAATATTATTCCAATGTTTTTTTCTATCATACAATATCAATATTTATCATGATATTAATTTACCATTAATGGGGAAGGAAGAGCTTTTCACATGTTTGTCAGACCTTGACAATGAATGTAACATAAATTGTTTGTTCACAATTAAACTCCATAGAGTAAGCTACCATTTAATTTAGGGCCCTATGAAATCAGTTTTGTTTTCCCCCTAAAAATAATCCATTTTATTTTGTTATATGATTTAATACAAACCTATCATCAAAGCTTAACATTTTAATCAATCTTCTGAAGTGTAATCAAAAGAAAATATAACAATTAATTTAAAACAATAATAATATTAATTATTATATTAATATTAATAATATTATTATTACTTCGAGAAGTATATTTGGTTTGTTGTGAAGATCTGTGAGTTACATTGTATATTTGACAATAGTCCTTCTCAAATAAATGGTGTAAAGCTGGTGAAGAGAATCTCAGAGTAGCTCTGGAGATGAAGGTTACGTGGTCTGTCTTCGTTTACTGCGATGGCAGAGGCTGAGATGTCTGTTTGAGTTGCGTATTTATAATTTATTTAATTATAATTAATTGTTTGAAAGATAATTTGTATTTATAAATAACCTATAAAATAACATTTAATATATTGTAATAAATAAATAATAATTATAATTATAAAATACAATACAAGATGCTCAAAAATGTAATGTTATTTTAAATATACAAATTATTTATGAGATAAATATGATACAAACTAAAATCACACAAAAGATTAGTCAAATTTACAACCATAATTATACTTATAATGTGTAATCATAGTTCTTTATTAATATTTTGTGTGATTTTAGTTGTGTTAAGAGGTGAGGTACAGTAGTCAAAAGCCGCTCTCTAATGCATGCTGGGTCTCTCAGTATGAGTCCTGTTACCTGATTCTTTCTATTCTCAGTCACTCTTTCATCCCCCTCCCCACACTACTCTTTAACTCAGCAGACGATTAGGCTAATTGGGCTTCTTCTCTAATTGGCCTCTTAACCCAGTTTGCTGGGATGAGCGACGGAGTGGATGTTGGTCAAGGGTGCGATAGCCTCTGGGAAAACCATTTACAAAACCTGAAGCCTACGCTAATCTCCCAGTCATCAGACACGGGTTTGGGGCCACTGCCTCTTCTCTCCTCACATAATTGGCTCTCCGTCGACAGTCTAGAGGCCCTGTCGACTTCATGGGCTCTATACCGGGTGTTTTATCAAGTTAAGCTGGCACAGTTTTTTACAGGGGAGCTGACAGCTCCTAAGATCAGACAGATGGTTTAATGAGGCTTGAGCCGGCCACTGTCGTACCCCCAGCCTTCTCTTTGGCTTTCTCTTCCTTCACTCTCCTGAGCCTGCTGCTCCTTTAAGTGAGGATGTGTCCCTGGCTGCGTGTGGATATGCCCTGGGGCTGTGATCAGGCCTGATCAATAGCAGTTCACCGGGAGCAGAAGGGGAGGGAATCACTAGGTCAGACTGATTGGATCGATTTCTCCTTGGACTTCACTGAGCTGCTGGCACTCTCACATCAATAACTGCACAATTGTGTTCAGTAAAGAGAGGAAAGAGCAGAAAAACTCTGTGTTTTTTCCCCATAACGAGTTCTGATTGTGTCCTTCTGTGAAGCACAAAACCTTCATTCAGGGGTCACACAGTATCTGAAGTAGTCATACATCACATCATATTTTATATTTTAATCTGGGTGATGCTCATTTTATTTTATTATTTTACATTTTTTACTTTTAAACTGACAGTTCAAAAGCCCTGTTACATTAAAGGCTTGTATTTAGCATTTTCTTATTCAAAATGAACTTTTTTTATTACCGATATTAATGGTGTAACACTTCGGTTGAATTGAATTTTTTTTACATGAATTTCATTATTTTATATCTTTTCTTTGTTTCCATTTTTTTTTTTTAATTCTTTAATGTTTTACGTCAAAACTTTGGGCTTGACACCATGTCATTTTATATCTTATATCACAGTTAGGGATGCTGACATAAGATTTTTTCATAAGATTTTATAGATTTATATATTTTTTCCAAATTCAGTAGTGGCATATATGTTGTATACGTAACTAAGAGCATTTTTTGTTTCACGTTTTTAACATTTTAAATTGCATTTGCCATCTAACAGTCATATAAAGATATTTTTTAGAAACAAATAATTCCAAACACTAATCTTTGTATGTAATCTTTTGCAAATATCAAAATATAATTTTTTCATATTGTACATTATAATGTTGTAATGCAGTTTTGGTATTTAAATGATTGATTTTGGTTTTTATTTGTAACTTATTTGATAAGTGTATAGAATATTAAAGTATAGAATGTTAATATCAGCCATTCATGGGTTGTCAACCATATTGTGAAAACAGTCATCGGCTTTTCTGTTATTTGTTTTTCTGTATTTCAGTTTATTTTTGTTTTGATTTAATTTCAAAATATGTTTTTGCACACACATTCACTTTTTTGTACATTATGATGTTGGCTCTTGGCCCTGAACTCTTTTATTTTTTTCTGTACAGTCTAGTCTGAGGTCGGACATGGGGCTGGCAAGCCCAGGGCCCGTCACCACCTCTGGGAAGTCGCCCACACCATTCTACTCTTATACTGGCTCCAATCCACGAAGACGCTCCCTTCAGGACTCTGCTTCACTGGGTTAGTGCCTGTCTGATGCCCTCAATGAGGAAGCATGACTACAATGCCATGGTTATGTATAATAATGGACACTACTGGAAATATACATTTTTCAGCATTAGCTTTTATTTTTTACATTGAATTTAAGAATTCCTCGATTTCTGCCACACTGATGCTTTCATATTTGTCTTTGTAAACCTGTAATCAAAGAGACATCTGACTGAGTGCCTCCGCATGCTTGTTTATTCTTTTTTCCCCTCAAATGTCTCAAAGTTGTTTTTGTATTCTCTCCACAGATCCTCTGCAAACAAAGAAAGTGCGCAAGCCCCCTCCTGGCCTGCCTACATCTGTGAGTATAGCATCATTTCATCTTCCTGCCATCGCTTTGCTTTAAAAATAGATGCTAGTGCACAAACAGACACATTTAATGAAAGCCGTTGGTACGGCGGCACACGTTTTTGAATTCTGTCTTATCAAAGTCGTCCTCTGACACGGCGGCAGCGTGTACCTGTGCGTATGTCGGGCGTGTGCACACGGGAGGCCAAACCTGCCTCTCAAATCAGCTCTGTTGTATTTGCGGATCCTCCGTTTGGAGTGCGGCGGGCGTAGGTGTGAGGTAATGATGCTTGATTGATTTGTGAGGCCGCCCCGTCAGCGCTCGCCCCCCTCTCCTCCCCTTTCCCACAGGAACAAGGGCTCAGGGACACGAGCTGTCATGCCGCATCCCCGCCACAGCTCTTTTGATGTTTAATTAGTCATTATGTAGCCAGAACAGGAGGACAGACAGAGATTAATAACGCGGAATTGGGGGAAAATTTCCATGGGCGATAATCCCAGTGGAGCACCAGACATTAGGATTCGGAGGAAGTGTGGAGCTCAGCTTGACTCCGCCTGTGACCTCCGTTAACCCAACTCCCTCCCAACCTTTCTGTATGCATAAATCGCACATTCGAACAGTCATTGTGGGAAAACGGAGGTCAGATAGTGAAAGCCTCCTTTTAGATTCTCCCTCAAACCGCAGTGCTGGTCGCAGTGAATGCGTGAATACAGCGGCTTTAGCACAGAGATCCCCCTCACGTTAATACGGCAGGATTCGGATTCCTCCCGCAGAACAAAACGAGGCCTTTGAGGGCTGCGTGGCAGCAGGATTAGTCTTCGTGAGCTCTCAATAATCACATGGCGCACAGGCAAGAAATCAAGCGCGACTCTTCCGCGATACGTGAATAAGAAGTTGCGCAATGCACTTTTTGTCTTTAAATTTGTGTTTGAGTCGTAGCTTGTCTGGAACGGAGTCGCTCTGGTGATACGAGACTCAGGGGAAACGGGGAGCCAGATACTTCTCGCTATTAATGCCAGAGGAAAAAACAAGCTAAGACAGAAAAAGAAGGAGAGGTGGGGTGGTAAGGGGGTTGAGGAGAGATTGGTGGCCTTGTGGTGTACATCTCTTTGTTGTGTAAATGGACATAGGGCTTTTATTTGTCACTACTTAACACATGGCCGCAGGTGCACTTGTGTGATTCATAACTCAAAGCAGCTCAATTCAGCGCAGGGTAGAGCAGTGACGGTGCACACCAGGAATATAGAACTCTACTCTTGTAAGAAAGGATGGATTCTCTTTGAAATCCCACTCACAACTGATGAGAGTGTGTTAGTACCTATGTTTCCATCTAAGTTGCGAATGTATGTAAAAAATGTGAAAATTGTTCAAATAATTTGTAAATAAAGCAGCTTTTCCATTCCGTGTTCAAGACCACAAAATCATCACATTTTAGGAAAATTTACTCGAAATATAAATGTCAAATTGTGGAAACCACTAGAGCTGTTTTATTAAAGGGATAGTTCACCCAAAAATGAAAATTAAGTGATCATTTACTCACCCTTGTGTTGTTTTAATGCCGTATGCACTTCTTTCTTTTTAGGACCACAAAAGGAGAATTTTCAAAAAATGTCCCACTCGTGCCTTTTTAAAAAAATAAATAAAAGTATGACAGAATGGTCCCATGTGACACGTGTCTTGTATTCCAGGTGTTTTGGGGCTTTACAATAGGGTTTGGTGAAAAAACAAACCAAAAGTTAATGTATTATTTAACAAAAATCCTGACCTTGGCCGTTCGTCATGAAACTCTATTAAAATGACTTAAAATAAATGAAATATATAAAAAATGATTTTGTACTCGTTTAAACTGAACTCCTTCGTACATGCTGGCGTCAACGCAAACATATATTGTTGTTGCATCTCCAATAATTTGTTATTATTGTTCCATCTCATTCTTTTTTCTCTTTTTTTTTTTTTGACTGTGAAACAATGGGCAGCCTTGTGGACAAACTAAGCGAAAAATTCAAGGCGTCTTGTGCAAGTTGAGTATGCGGAGTATGCATGGTTAGAAAAATTCTAGCTGCGCTTGTACATATGTTCATTCTCTTCTTAGGAGTAAATGTAAATCACATGCAATGTACACATGGACTTAAGAGCAACAGTGAATGATATGACTTGAGGAAAAGTCATGTGACTTTTTTTGACGTGCATCAAGGAATTTGTGATTTTATCTGCATTTTCTACCTGCTTTTACTCTATTTATTTTTTTTTTTTACTCTGCTTTTACGAGTTTTTGTTTCCATCCAGCATTTTTATGGTATATCCCACTAAATCCTAGTTATTGATTCATGTAGACAGATAAAGTCCCATTACTTTTTTATCTTTCTATGAATTTTTTCCGGTAAATGTTTTTGTTGCTCAGTGGAAATTTTAATCTCATATTTGTGTTTCCATCCAGCATTTTTACTACAATATCCTAAAATTTGCATAAAAATATGGATGGTTGTTTGCGTGGAATGGCATTTGGTCAGCCATCAGTCATCATGACTGGACAAGAGATGTCGAAGACCTAGACGTGGGAATAAAGGGCACTGATAGCCACGGTGACACAGATACACCTGCAGAGCCACGTAGGGTTGCTGGGGCAGCTGTGTGTGTGTGTTTGTGCATGCAGTCTGCAGGGTACCTGTACAGTGGGCTTGCAGCTGCAGATGCCTCTGAAAGCTTTTGCTTGTGTAAGCAGACGAGCCCCACTAGAGGCCCGTAGAGCTGCTTGATAAACAAAATGAACACAATGCTTCCCATCATCAGGCCCTCCGCAGGGAATACAACCCCCAACTCACCTAAAAATACTTTAACTATTTACCTCTTACCAGCTCATCAGTTTTTTAAACGCAACACGGCTGATGGATCGGCGTAGTTTACGTATAGATGTAAATATTTATGGAATAACATCCACTTCTTTTTGGAGCAGCGAGGGCATGCTTTACAACATAAAGCCCTAAATAAGACATGGCAGCAGGCTGGGGACGTACAAATATTTATAACCGTGTTTGATTTGTGTACTTGCTGTTTTGAGAAGATGAGGGAACCGTGTTAACCCTTGAACTGCAGGAAAAGGTTTAGAAAAAGATAGCGGATGTTTGTTTTTCAGCCACTAAACATTTGACGATTAGACATAAGTAGGGCTGAAGGCTTTAGGGAAAAAAATCTAATTGTGATTTTCCTGATTAAGAAATAGAGATTGAGATTTTTTTTTTAATCATATTGTGATTATGTATCTATACGTCTATAATAATAGTAGTTGCGATTATTATTCAATATAAATATTAAACAAAATTAGTTGACTACTGATTTATTAGTGCTTCTTAGTACCAGTGTGGTGGAATGGGTGGCGTACGAGTTCCCAAATTTACGTTACAAGTGACCCAAACTCAGTACACATGAAAATAGGGAATTAGTGTCATTTGATATATTACTGAAGTTTTTATTAATAGTTAATATTAAGTGTTAATTTTTAATTTTTAATTTTGCATTTTTAATTTTAAAGTATTAGTAATTTTGTTGCATTTTGTTAATTTTTATAGTTTTTTTTAGGGATGCCCGATACTGAGCTCCTGTACTCGTACTCCTACTCATTAAAATGCCCCGATACCAAACGCCGATACCACACAGCATGTGATCAGTGCCATATTCAGACAATGAAACACCGACAACAGAACAACAGATAGCAGAATGGAGTTATTAGAGATTAAGGATGTCTATGAAGTATATGTATGCAATGAATATAATGTTAAACATTCAGTATTGACTGTATAGCTGATGTGCGCGAGCTGATAAGCAAAGCACGCTGAGTGGATTGTGCGCGCGGCGGCGCAGATGCGCGAGCTTGTCGAGGGAATACCTTTCTCACAGACATCACTGGAAAGTTTGTAGTTCAGTCGGATACGTCAAAAACAAGTAAGTAAAACAATTCTCAAGTTACTTAACGGTAGGGAGAGAGAGAGAGGGAGAGAGAGAGAGAGAGAGAGAGAGAGTAGACGTTCTGGCGAAAGTGAATCTGGCAGCCTGTGTTAAATGCGCTAGGCTGTACTACTCTGCATCAGTACAAATACGTGCACGCATTGCGCGTGTTTTGCTTGCTTGAGTGTTTCTGCATTATATGAGTGGCTTTGGAATATAAATCGCAGCACGTTTCAGATGAAAAAACGTGACTTCTATTTCTGAAAATATCACAGTTAGGAGATTTATAACAAGTGATTCCCTGCATTATTACAGCAAAGCGCGTGATTACAGTACTAAGCC
>NW_015536568.1:66348-133225 GCF_001515605.1 Sinocyclocheilus anshuiensis
AGATGAATTTGTTCTGACACAGTTTAACTCTGAGTTCTTGTCATATTTTATTACCATTTTCTAAACAATAGCGAATAAACTGTGATAATGTGAGAAATGTTGAAGGTGTCTGAATAAATTTTGGTTTGACTGTATCTATTTGATAAATGAAGTTAATCAACTAACAATATACATACGCTTTTGGTTTCTGTACCCAATATTTAAAAAATTTACAAATGCAATGAAATATTGGTATCGGTACTCTGTATCGGCAAGTAGCAAAAATAAAAGTATCGGTATCAGGCGAGTACTGGAAAAAGTGGTATCGGTGCATCCCTAGTTTTTTTTATGTCTATATAGGTTTTATTTTAGTAAAGGTTAAACTAAATGAAAGTTAAAATTTTTTCCTTGGCAAATAGCCAATATTACTCTTTTTTTTTCAAAATTTTATTTCAGAGAATGTTTTTATTTCATGTAACAAAAATGTTTGCTAAAATGTAGGGGTGACCCTGAATAGTCGAAGATTTGATGCTTCGATAGGAGGAGCCTATAATTTATCTCGTATACGATGCATTTGGTTGAGTTGCGCTGCAGTAAAGGCAAGTGCTTCATTGTAGTACTACGGTGATTATGAGCAGGACAAACAACAATGCAGAATAGTAATAACTATGACTGGGACTATCATATACATAACATTATAATGAGAACACTATTATACTAAAACGCTGTGAATTTTTAGAGTTTAGTTGCCGTGTTTCTGCACGTTGTTGCGAGAAGAACGCGTCCACAAAAGGAGTTCATTCAGAGCTGCGCAGACACGTTCATATGCATTTGGGGTATTTTGTGCAGATAGCCTATAAGTCGTAATATTAACGTTATGTTTTATAAATAACAAAGCGTATTCTATATGAGATAAATGATTAGTTAAATCCCATTGATTAAAAACCTGCTATCAGATGCTTCATTCTACTGGTCATCAACAAAAATGCAAAACATTAATAACTACTGTCCTATACATAACGTTATAATGAGAGCACTATTGTAAAAAATGTTGTGAATGTCGCTGACGTTTAATGTTAACTATCTTTTAATCAAAACATAAAACATTATTTTTGTATCTGCGAGGCGTCCGTTACACATTTTCCCTGTATGATAACGTCGGGAGGCTAATTATGTCTTGGTAATGTATTTTGCCCCCGCCCACAAACATATGATTCGACTATCAGTCGACTATCGGCTTGATTCGAAAATTCCGATTCGAGTATGTAAATCCTTAGTCGGGGACACCCCTACTAAAATGTGTTGTTTATGGTTTTAGTGGAATAACCCTGGTGTGTTGCTGTATTTACTGCGAATCGAGCCACTCTGAGAATCATTTTGAGCTGCTCACGTGTAAATGAACACAGTGCTGCATTTCACTGTGAAATGTGAAGTGTATATATTTATTTTATATATTTATTTAATTAAATCACTGGATTATCATACTAAATGTATCACACTTTCAGCCCAAGACATTTCTTCAGTTTTACCATATGATGCCTGGCTAGTGTTTTAGGGATTGTCTGCAAGCAGATGTAGGTAGGGTGCTTTGCTCGCTGCTATGAGCGTGGCAGGCGCGTGTTCTGCAGTTTGCATGTGCGTCTGGCACAGCGGCAGCCATGCTGTCAGGCAGCTGTGTGGGCACCTGTGCTGAAGGAACCTGGCCCTCCTGACAGCCACAGAGGGAGAAAAAGAATCAGAGGCGGATGGATGGCCCCATGACTTTGGGCAAGTAACTGCATCTTGTGGGAGATATATACTTGGTGGAGAGCCTGGAGCTGCAGCCTATATGTGTAAATAGCCAGGCTTTTTTTAAACACCCTTGTCACTGGCACGACTGTTTGATGTGACACTGCCTGCACCGGGGCGCCGATGTTCAGCCCAGAAGAGATGATCGGAGAGAGAGAGAAAGGAAAAGAGGCAAGGAGAGAAAGCAGCAGGGAGCGCTCGCCTTCCTTCAGGCCCTTTTGCATGCGAGAACACTGGCTGTGAATAACAAAAAAGATTGTCATTTGCTCTTGATAGATCACTCAGGCATCCTCGCTCGGGCAGAAGTTGCACTTAGCGAGGAAATGAGCACCAGGAGAGAAGTGAGAAGAAGGTTATGATCCACTGTGGCGACAAGGACACGAGACTAGCGCCCAAAGCTCGGAGATGTCAGCTTGACTGGAGCTCCACCATTCAGAAGATACATCCTGCATTTTTGACTAGACAGCCATCTACAGGCCATGCAAGCTGATGCAGGTCACCAACGCCACATTGGGCTTTTTGTGTGCATTTGTTCTGGGTTGTTTCCCCCTCCTTTTTTGCCTACTCTCTTTGAACCCCCTGCCTCTAATGCAAGGTCACAACCTGGCAGTGAAGACCCTGTGTAGTTGGACATGCCTTGGGATAAAAGGCCCCACTAAAGCTCTGTAAAGAATAAGAGTACAGTTTGATGTAGGTCTTTCATGTGGCCACTGCTCTTTGTTCTGGAGAAAATCTCTGTTCTCTTTTGTATTTCCTCAGCGCTGAGATTTTATGGCCTCACATCTCTGTTTTAAAAAGCATATTCTGCAGCTAGTGGTATCAAATAAAAGCCGCATTTGGTTTGAGAGCTTACAGTCATGTGATCTTGTATCCTCCCATGACCCACATGTTCAGACGGCATCCTGTAACCTGTAGCTTTTAATAGCTCTCTTGATCTTCAGACATTCCACCTCCCAAACTTATCTGATATTTAGGCTCATTATGTCCTTGTAACCCTTGTGTCTGTCTGGGGTTTGTCGGCCATCAGGTCATAATCCTGCCACCAGGGGGCAGTGCACTGGGTCAGTATGTGTGTGGGTCAGTGTTTAGTTGTACTATACAAAATTGATTTTAAATCTCAAAAATATCCAAAAACGTACAGAGGATTGTATTTGAAAAATAATTTTCGCTATAAAATTTAAGTATTAAAATTTCACAACTCTTTAATTCAACTACAATACCACAGCAAAAACTAATACATGCACACATTTATTTTATTTAAAAAAAGACATATTAACAAATTGCACAGTGTCATGTAGCAAGTATTTCACGAATAATAACCCAGGTATTAATAATTAGGAAGTTATTATTATTTGTTACATCAGCTCTGTGACCTTAATACCTCACAGATACATGTCCTTTGATATTTTGCTATCATTACCTTTTATTTTTAGTATCAACTTTTAACAAAACTAGTTTGCAGTCATTTAAATTAACTTGATTACACAAAAACAATAGAAGTCTATACCATGTCCTCACTTATATAGGTAGGTAAACGTGTGTGTGTGTGTGTGTGTGTGTGAGTGTGTGTGTGTGTGTGTGTGTGTATGCAAGTGACTGTGTGTCTGAAAGGATATGAGCTCATCAGATAAGTGATTAGATAGATGTTCCTGGTTTGAGTCTGATGCTGAACAGAGACATGTCCACCTCTTTATCAGTTTAGGATGAGGGAACGAGTCTCTTTATCTGTTTAGGCTGCTGATATTTACCTCAGACTTCAGAGCCCTAAATCCTGAAGCCTACAAAAGAGCAGAGACCTGCGCCTTTCATTTATAGTTAGACTACAAGAAAACCGCATAGAAATATCTGTTAATTTAGACCCACATTCAGACTTGCAGGTTTACAGAAATACGTTTTATTTGTATTTTGCGTGAATGTACATCCTCACAGCTGTGGCCACTTTAAGAGCGTGCTCAGTCAACAGTCAAGAGCTGATTATCTTAAGATGTGATGTGTGTAAAGTAGAGCTAATCTAAGCCACACTGGCATGGTTTACCTGGCTGGAGCACAGCCTGCACGTGAGCCCCAGACGTGCCCGTTGTAGGTCAGCAGACAGCAGATGTCACAAATAGAGAAGGTGTCACTGTGGGCTGTGGGTGTAGGTGCAAGACAGGTAAGTGGGTGAAGCTGCTTTTGTATTGCTTGATGTCAGGTACTCAGTAATTGGATGAAGACTTGTTGCTCGACTCGTGCGTTGGCCCAGACATGTACGAAGGCTTCAAAACCTGAAGCTCTCTCCTGGATCCTGATGAAAGGGCCCCGGTGGATTTATCATGTCTGGAGGAGATGCTCTCTAAATACCGGTGTTATTTTAATATAATGTTCGTGTTGTCTTTTTTGTGTGTTTTGTCTAGGCGCTGTCCTCAGGCAGGGAAACATTAATCATTACAAGCACATAACAGAATGCTCATAAGCCCACGAGACCCGTGGAGAGAGATTTTCCTCCTAATGTGTTGTGATGAATGGCCTTATAGAAACATGAAGATGTTAAATTAGCTTGTATGGGCAAAGATGAGCGTTCTGCATTTTTCTAATTTGCAGGCGTGGGATGTGTGTGGGGATGTTGATGTGGAAGTGTCTAGTTTTCAGATTGATTAGTGGGACAGACTGTCTGCAGCACCTATTACATTTAAACTCCATAATCCACACAATCAGTACAGGTGAATCCCAGACCTCCTGCGTCTGTGGTGTGATGAAGAACTGGGTTGGCTTAACACTGTCTTAACAGGTGCGTCTCGTCTGTGAAGTGCATTAAGTTTCCAGCATTAAGTTTGGTGCCTTGACTAAAAGCAGAATACAGCACAAAGTGACACAATGCAGAAGCCTGCTTCAGTGTTTTGCATCAGTGTTTTTGTATTGTTTAAGTAATATAGGACTATATACTGTTTGTGTGTGTGTGTGTGTGTGTGTGTGTGTGTGTGTGTGTGTGTGTGTGTGTGTGTGTAACTTTAAAAAATATATGTAAGTTAATGCATTGAAAAATCTAGATAATTGAAATTTAAAATAAATACAATAAAATGCACTTCCATTCAAACATTGGAATTTGAAAGAAATTAATACTTTTATTCATCAAACATGCATTAAGTTGGTCAAAAATGGCCATAAAGACATTTATAATGTTACTAAAGATTTCTATTTCAAATAAATTATTTTCTGCTGAACTTTCCATTCATCAGTCCTGAAAAAATATCATGATCTCCACAAAAAAAAAAAAAAAAAAGTAATTAAATTGGTAAATATTTTTGATTATAATAAGCATAAAATCAGCATATTAGAATGATTTCTGGAGGATCATGTGGCACTGAAGACTTTAGTAATGGCTGCTGGAAAATACATTTTAACTCATTATTACAGTAGTAAATAGATCTTTTAAATTGTTTTAAATTTCTTGTTTAAAAAAAGAAAAAAATTATCTAAAAATAAGTCTGACCATCTTACACAGTTTTGCATATATATAATATATATACATATACAATATATGCAAAAGACAAAATGCTTGATCGATCAAATGTCACTGTGGGTGGAGCTATCCAGAACAGCGCATCTGAAATAAGCGATGGAAAAATGTCTCGTTGTGCTTCTAGCAGGCAAAAAGTCGCTTTATCATGTTGTATCTACCTAGTAACTAAATGTAACCAACGGTGTCTGGTGTAAGTTTATGTCCAATGAATCTCATCAGTGATTAGTTATTCACAGTGGTGATCAAAATGAAGTTATATGTGGCATCTGTGTGGAAATCTTGCGAGGACAAAGCAAACATCCGTTGCGAACGCTTTGGACATATGTCCGTGATTTCAGTTCTGTCCCTTTTCATTTGTCTCTTTCATTATTTTTTCCGTGTTCTTTTCCTCCCAGCAGTGCATTCTTTATCTGGATTTGTTTTATGGAGCCTTCAAGCATTCCTCCATCACGGCCGTCTCTCTCCTAAAGAGTGGACTTGAAACAGCTCCAGGTTTAAAGTGGTACCAGCCTGTCGATCTCAACCACCTTGGACTCATTTGAAAGAGTCTCACTCGGAGAAGAAAAGAGAATAAATAATAATAGAATTAGAGGGGAAAGCATAATAAAGTATCGTTTTCTGGGAAGGCTTTCATCTTTCCATAACAATAATGTTGTGGATGGGACGGTGTTTGGACTGGGAAGCCTGCAGTGACAGACATGAAAGGGCCCGGAGTGGAGCGGCCTAGAGTGGGCTTTAAAGAGACCGATGGTGCTACAGGTCAGTGTGTTCACAGCACGTGGACGACCTCGGCTTCCCCATCTATTTTTGCACCCCTGTCCATTCATTCTCAATGACTGTGTCCAGCCTTTTTCTTTTGCCTCTCTTCCACTTCCACCCTACCATTTCCCTTCATTTTCCCTTCTTTCCCCTCATTCTCTTCTCCCACCCCAAGTGCGCCTGTTATTTGGGTTGTGTACCCTACCGCCCCCCTTGGTCTATGGGCAAGAGGCCCAGGAAGGGGAGCAGCGGTTACAATGAGAGTGAGAGAAGGGGACGTGTGAGGAAGTGGAGCGTCATTGCTCTCGGTGCTTGACGTCAGGCTCGGCCCCTCTGCAGCTGCTGGATGTGTTCAACAGCTCTCTGTGTTTGCTGTCACGCCACTGTGGGGGACTATTAAAACAACAGCCACAGGTCACAACATTCGGCGCAAGACTTGGTTAAGGGCGAACAAGTGCATAGCATGAGAAATGCATAGTCTAATCGCAATAGTAGCAGTGTTAGAAATGGTTCTTATTGTGTATCACCACTGATTATTATTATATTTTCATATAATTAAAGAATATATTAATACATTTATACATACAGTAGAGTTCCAACGGTTTGGGGTCAGTAAGGTTTAAAGGTTTTTTTTTTTTTTTTTTTTTTTTTAAAAGGCTCCTTTAAACACCAATACTGAATTTATTTAATTAAAAATACAGTAAAAAAAATATTTTGTTTAAATACTTAGCAAGCTGAATTTTCAGCATCATTACTCCAGTCTTCAGTCTCACATGATCCTTCAGAAATCATTCTAATATACTGATATGCTGCTCAAGAAACATTATTATTATTATCAATGTTTAAAACAGTTATGCTGCTTAGTATTTTTGTGGAAACTGTGAAATTAATTTTTCAGGATTATTTGATTACTAGAAATTTTAAAAAGAAACAGCGTTTACTAGCACTTTCATTATATTATTTTATAATACTTCATTATATATTATTATATATAATATTATAAAAATATATTAGTAGTAGTAGTAGGAAAATATATTACGATTACGTATATTTAATATACTACTGTATTACTGTTATAGTTATCTCTAACTTTTTTTTTCATTTACAAGATTATTGACGCAGTTAGGAAATCCTCTCCATACCCTCAGTCCAACCCCTCAATAAATCACTATCATATAATAATCACTAAAAAGATTAATCAACTGCGGATTTAGACCAGTGTGTGTTTGTGTTTTTGTGTTTGCATGCCCTTCTAAACTATATCAGTGAATGTTTCATTTCATTTTCTGTTTGCTTGTGAAAGAACAGACAAGAATAGCCTTCCTGATAACGTTCGGGGTTCAGACACACTCTCTCTGTTTAAATCTAGATTAAAGACAGATCTCTTTAGCCAAGCATTCAAATAATACATCTCATAATCTTGTACTGCAGTTATATCTGATCAAATGCACACTATTATTCTTTAGCTTGGGTTAAACAAATCAATTTTGCTTAGTTGGAACAGCAGCTATGCTAATTTTTCTCTATTACCTTCTGTTTCTGCCACGGGTTGGCATCGCGTGGTAACTAGGAATTACACAAGCTTCAGTCTGGATCCAATCCTTACAAAGACCTGAGATGACCGAACACCTGAGAAGAGATGATGCCAACCCCCCAGAGGACCTCAGATGATGCCAACCCTCAGACAATATACAAAACTACCAAATTTTGCTATAATGGACATCAACTTGAGATACATTTACATTTACATTTACATTTAGTAATTTTGCAGACGCTTTTATCCAAAGCGACTTACAATTGGGGGATACATAAAGCGATTCTTCTTAAAGAGGCATGGAAACTGTGATGCATTTTATTTTTCAGGATTCACAGATGAAGAGAAAGTTCAGAAGAACAGCATTTATTTGAAATAGAAATTTCTTGTTACATTGTAAATACTGTCACTTTTGATCAGTTTAATGTGTCCTTGATTAATTAATTAATTTCTTAATTTCGAGTGTAAAAATTTATTGAAAATTACTTTCTTGAATTTACATTTTTTAATTATTTAAAAAAAAGAAACGAATTATACAATCAATCCTGTAACATTTGGATTGTAAATAACCTAATAACAATCCACAACGCCCTAGCAACCACCTGATGAAGTTGTGCATAGCAACATGCTCTGAGCACCTTAGCAACCGCATCTCAGCCGAGATGATACAACCCCTCAGACAACATACAAAACTAGCAAACTTTGCTATAATGGACATCAACTTGAGATAGTCACCACTGATAAGCTATTACTAAATATAATGTAGAATCTTTAATTTTCTGTAAAGCTGCTTTGCAACGATTTGCATCGTGAAAAGCGCTATGCAAATAAACTTGAAGAATCAACAGGTAAATGAACATAACAGTCGTTTCAGTGTTTCATTCAGCCCCTTTTTTTCCACCATTCTAATTTCCTTTTCCTTTTTTTTAAAGTACAAGTCAATCCACTTACTCATTTGTTTTCCGCCCCTCCCTCGCTCTTTATCCTCCATCCATCCCCCCCTCTCTTTGCCTCAGCACTTATGAGGCTTTAGGGGAGCCTAGCGCTGGGTATTGGTCCGTCCGCCTCCTCCTCCTCCTCCTCCCATAAGCCACCTCCCCCCTCGCTGCCGGCTGAGTTGGTACGGTCCTGCTTTGCATAAGTTGTCTGTGAGTAGATCCATGTGTAAGGGGCCAGCACTGAAGGAATTAGTCCCTTGTGCAGCGGGTGGATGTATGTGTAGGGAGCGGGCTGTTGAAAAGAGATCCTCTGTATCAGACTCCACGTCTTTCCCAGTATCGCTGAGGCTTTTATCATGTATTGCGCCTACCCCGTGCCTGGAATGGGCAGCATGTATTACTACAACGGAAAATCGGTGAGTGCCTTCTCTCCCTAGAGGAAATGTGTGTAAGTAAACATGTTTTTCATGTGCGCGGTGGGCTGTCAGGTTTAATGGAGTGGTGAGCGGTGTCTGTTCAGTGTGTAGAAACTGAGTTGAGGGTCTCGTTGCTCTCGGCTTTGCTCGTGTATGTGTGTGTGTGTGTGTGTATGTGTGTGTGACTGCTGACTGTGTTTCCATTACCTCAGTCTGAGCTGGGTCAACATTTACTTTCATTTGCAGTTTACAAAGTGTGAGTTCTTAACTGCTGTAGATAGTTTAAAGCCTTTTTAAGTCACGCAAAATGTGAAGTATCTGAAATATAACTGCTTTTTGGAGGGAAAGTGACACTTCTGCAAGTCTGTCGCAGTTTTCTTGATAAAATCGCACTTGTTTGGCATAAACGTCAGGTTTTTCTGTGTATTGGTAGTTGTGTGTGACTGATGCTGGCGGTGCTTGTGGCTCACCGTGAGCTCTGAGCGGCCACTTTGCTGAGACGGGTTCACAGTAATAACAAGTGGGAGTCTGGGAATGATTAAGGAAGAGAGTCTGTCTGTTGAGGTTTGACTTTCCTGTTTGCAGATTGAGCTCAGAGCTGCAGCATCGCTGTTTCTCCATCTGTTTTTAATCAGCCAGGCATTCTTCTCTCTACAGGAATCCTGATGGGACTCCTAAACCTCTCCACCACAGGCCCTTTGATTTCTGTGTGCCTCTCATGATGCCTGTTTGCCTGTCTGCGTGTGGCTGTCCGTGTGAACGCTCGTGTGCATGTGTGCTGAACGTTTGTCAGGTGCTTGATGATTGAATTGATGGTACGGGCTTACGAGAAAGAGGAGGTGGCGACTCGAACCTGCACTTGTGCCTCACGAGTGGGTGTTTGAGTTTGCTTGGCTTTGCTTAAAGGGTTTCCGAAAAGATAGCAAAATCTGATAAAACTTCCCTTTGGGAATGACCTCATAGGTAAAAATGATTCATGTAATTAGAAAAAAGAATGATTAACTGTAAATGTGAATGTTATTTATTTAATAAGTTACTTTAATATTTACTTTTAATCTCTTTGGTTTACTTCCACCCCAAGCTACGTAAATATGACTGAAACGTCTTTTTGGGATGTAATTATTATTATTAATTATTCAGGTTTGGGTTAGTTTGTAGTGATTTAGGTATAATTAGCTATATAAAAATATCTATGCTTTGTCCTAAATTAGATGGCCAAGTAAACATGTGTGTTGGGGGGCAGAATGTTCCACCTACTTCCTTAAAGTGAGTCTCTGCTCCCCGGACAATGCAAAGCACAGAACGCTCTACTTCAGTAGAGAGGAAAAAGTTTCCAGTAGATTTCCCTGATGTCTTTCTCTCTGTGTCTGTGCAGGGCTCTGGAGATTTCTCCATCTGTTTGATGAATTTAAGAATGATCCGTTACCCATTTCATAAGAGCTTGCTTATTAAATGTATATGTTATTCACATTATTACTGCTGCTTTTAACAAGGAATCAATCATGTTTGCACAACTTTCTAAAATTTCCAATCTCCAAGCTCCCGATTGTTTCTGGGGACAAAACATGACCCCAGCTTGTGTTTTCACTTCTTTTGAGGTCATCTGACAGAGTCCAGAGTTAGCTTTCCTCGTAGGCCATTATGACAGATCTCTTTGTTCCTGCACCACAAAGCTCACTTTGATCTTTTTATATTAAGTATTTCCAGCCTTGTAATGCAGGCTGGGAGGAAAGAGAAAATGAGGAGCATGTGGCTCACTTGGGTCAGAGTTGAGCTTTATGATCCAAAGCAGTGGGTAAATGCCCAATAAACCCTTCCTTGTGTTGGTTTACTTATATTTTGGCACACAGATATTATTTATTTATTAAATGTCAGATGCTCTGAGCATCAACAAAGATAAAAGTCACATTGATTTGTTTGAATGTCAGGCTGGTACCAATAGTTTTATGGCCGGGCCCAGGAGGGAAAGCAGCCTCCCCGGCTTTGATTGGGTCAGTTTATGACGTGTGAAGTATTTTAATTCCTCTCTGCTGTTCTCGCTTTAATTCACGTATTTGTTAGTGTTTGTATAAGGTGGTCGCTTTTCCTTTAAGATTTACAGGGCTAATGTGGTGTTCCGCTGGAAAATAGTGTGCGATGCTCTTTTTTTTTATTTTTCTCAGATACATACTGAGCCTTTTTGAAGGTTTTGTTCTGGTAGAAACTTTGCATAATGAGTCAGTGTTGCTCGTCTGTAGTTGTTCAAAGCAAACGTGCGTGTTGTTTTTCTGCTCTCGAAAGGCTTCCACCTGTATCTGTAAGGAACAAAATGCTTTTAACTTTCAAACTTTTACCGTCTGCTCTTTGTAGACAGACTTGGCTTTAAAAGTCAAAACGTGTCCCTTCAGGACAGAGCTGCTGTGTTCAATAGGGGCTCATTGTGTGCGTGTAGCGTGCCTTTTCGCCTTGATAAGTGTGTTAGATGGGAGTTGAAAAGGAAGGGCCTTGGGCCGCGATCCGACTCCAAACAAGTGACATGCAGAGGCAGGATATTTTCTTGTCACTCGCGGTCCCTCTGCTCTGAGCCCGTCCTTGTGGGTTTGTGTGTTGTTCGGCCTTTTTTTCTCCCTCCATAATCATTTCTCTCTCTCTATTCCCTGCCTCTTTCACTGTTGTCATTGGGCTTATCCATATGTTGACAGTTTAGTGGTTTTTCCCTGTGTTGTTGTGATGGATGTGGTTTTCAGATCAAAGGAAGGTGTGACAGGCGAGAAAAAAAAGAAAAAGAAAAAGTAACTTCACTCATCAGCGTGAGCCTTCGTCTCCATTGACTCACACAGGAACTGAAAAAAAAAAATGCTATTAATATTGCTTTTTGCCCGTGACTATATTTTAATAACAGCTTGAGATGAATTTAGTCTTTTTGGAAACCAAATACAGGGTTGCTGGGGTTATGAAAATATCAAGGTATTTTAAAATGATCATTTCTAGGCCTGGAAAAATTAGTGGAAATTAATTCTTTAAAAAATAACAATAAAAGTCATGTAAAGGATATTAAAATATTTATGTAGCTATAAATTTCTCTTTGTGATTGCAATCTCTAGAAATTAAAATTCTTATCACAAATGACTGGAAAAGTCTTAGAAATGTGTTGGTCAAAACATACGGGAGCTCTAAATATACACCATTTATTTGCGAAGTTTATTTCCACATTTAACATTTTAAAGAAGTACAATAAGGGGAAAAAAAAAAACGTTTAAACGTGAGGCTTGTGAATAACTGACAGCTTCCTAATTAAAGCCCTGGTCAAAGGAAGCGTTTCCTTTGCTCTTTCTCTCGCGCTTTCTTTCATTCTCCATCCTGGTGATGGAGCGGGGCGCCGGTGTTTAGGAAGGTTTATTAACGGGTCGACTGGTTAGCTCAGGGTAAAGCGGACAATTAGCATTATCCGCTGCCATATGCTGCCCATTGAGCCATGAGGCGGAGACAAAGGCCCCTCTCCCACGCCGCCCTAACCAGAGATCACCAGGGGACTTCCAGCGCTGGGGTCACATGTGTGCGCCTGCACACCCACGGGAGCCCGCCGCAGCTTATGAACACACTCACTGCCAATCACATGGGCACGTACTGCCGCCTCAGCAAGGTGCCCGGCCGCACACAGCTGGCTAAGCTGACTGAAAGGCTTTAGATGTTGATCGTAATGCAGAGTGTGTCATGACATGCTGCAGCCGTGTGTTTGCGTGGGTGATGAAGGGGATCTGCGTACATCTGAAATATTAATGGGGGGGGGGGTCTGACGATGGAAATTAAATGCAATTAATATTTGATTATAATTACTACAATACTTGCCAGTGTATTGTATATTCATTTCTTATTAATGATAAAGTTAGGCTATTGTTGCAATTTTTTTAAATTAAATGTATTTTATTTTACAATTCTGTTTTGCTCAGTATTTCACTACAGTGTGATTAATTATGAATTTATACTAAATAATAAATGAATGAATAATTAAAAATAAATAAAATGCATTTCAGATTTTATGTAATTTAGTAAAGAATTGTATTTATGTCTTGGCACACAGTTATTATTTTATTAAATGTCAGATACTGATCATTAGCAAAGATAAGTCACACTGATTTGTCTGATTTGATTTGGTGTAAATAATTGACTTTTAATTATTTAAAAGTAAATTATTAAAAAGAAATGAAAAGTATTTTTAAAAAGTAATTAATTTATTAAATTTAATTAAATTTTAATTAATTAAAAAGTAATTAAAATGAATTTAGACAAATTTAGGATAATGTTCAAATAATGTAATTTAGTAAAGAATTGTAACAGTTATTTTCAGGGCAGGTTTTTATTCTGTCTAACTTTCAATGCCCTTTTATACACTTGATGGTTTGCCTTGTATCAGACGTCTAGTGTTTCTCAGAGAGCGGTGACATATCATGTGGTTTGATTTTATTTAAAGAATAAAAGTTGCTGTGATGTTGAGCAGAGGGAGAGGTTGTGTTTAACTTAAAGTAACTTGAAACACATTGGGCTGCACATCAGCTCTGCGTTACAGGGATTGGTTCTTACAGACATGACGGGGCAGTCAGGTTCTTGCTGGGTGGAATTTAAACTGCAGGTGACACGGACACCTAAAAGTGAGGGCCCCGAGCGAGTCTGTCTTGCTTAACGACAGATAATGTGCGAGACTTTCTTTAACATGTTTACCTAGCGTTCTCTTTCGTGCCATACATGCTAGTGTTTTCTCTCTCGCTCCGAGAGGTTTTGTCCCATCTGGAGCAGATGAACTGAGAGAGCCACATTACTGAGCTGTAGCCTCATGCCTTTGATCCTCCTCTACAGGAATGGGCACTTCTGCAGCTGTAACCACTGCTCCGCTGGCCCGAGCCGATCCAACCCCACAGCTCCTAAAATACTCGTGCATAAACACAAACACATATGCACCCTAACGCTCTCGCCCTCGCATATTAATCCATTTGTTTTGATGCTTTTGTTCGGCGGGCATGCATGTCGTCGTCATAATATTACAATTAAGCGCTGAAGCGCACATTACGCTGCAGATAATCCTCCCTTTTTTTATAAGACTTCTAAATTAGCCATCTGTTACATCAAAGAATTTGTAAATTGGCCATATGCTTTGCATTGCATTGTTTGTGTTCTATTATGCAGTCAGGTTTCATGGTATGTGTGAATTAGACCGAGGTTATGAGGATATGCTTAATGACATGAGCGTGTCTGTACGATGGTCGCTCTGTTTTATAGAAATTACAAAAACAGCAGCCTACATTCCCTCACACCTGTCTGTAAGCAGTTGTTCTTAGTCATAATGTCTCATTTTGTTTTTCTTTTCGCAGGTGTATGCACCAACTCCCACCTCAGATGACTTCAACAGAGACTCTCCATCTTACCCGTCCCCCAAACCCCCCAGCAGTATGTTTGCAAGCACTTTCTTCGGTCAGTCATCATCATTTTATTTGTCATTTGTTGTTATTATACTGTTTACTTAGTTTTGACTTTGTAAAGGAAGCCTTTTTTGTTTTTAAGGTCAGCAACATTTTATACAAATATGCAAGTGCAGACAAGAATGCTTGGCCACGGCATTGCAAACACACGGTTTTGTTGTACTGAACATGCATATCGCATACGTTCTTCGATTATAAACCCAGTACTAATGGGGTTAATTGATATATCTTAAGATATGTTTGCTGTTAAACTAGTTGTGTTATCATTGAGGTGTATATTGATTTGAACTTGCTAAAAAAAACTGTTGCACCACAATCCGTTTGAAATCGCATACTGAATCAGAGTAGGTACTAAATTTGACGAGGAACAAACTTTGTGATCATTACAAAGGACATTCTATATATAGTATGAATGAAATCTGGGTGTACAACATTTGCCATGCTGACTTCGTCATATTACCGATGGTGTCAGTTGCATCACTTCACTGCCATTCACAACTCCCGTGGCTTCATGGGATAATAAAGTGTTCATTTCAGAATTTTGGCAGAAAAACTAGGTCATCCAAATACTTTTGCGCCAATTGTTTCATGCATACTATGAATTCAGACATGCTACTCTCACATACAGTTTTTCCCCTATTATATAGTAGGAATGTATGTTTGTTCAGACGCAGGGGTCTGTAAAAAGAGAAAACTACTAGGTGATATGCACAATATAGCATTGCAATGTGGTCTGCCATATTTCATAACACATGAAATTGAGCTTTCATAGCTAGATGCATTTGCATTCATGTACTTGCGTAGTGTATTCAGGCCAAACACTAAATTAACCGCTATAAAAAAATTAAACGTTGAATATTTTCTAGCATGTTATGCATCCTAGAAATTGTGGACTTGCTTAATTAACAGGTCTCACACGTATGATTCATCATGCTAATTTCATTTTTTTGGCAGCACACAATTCTAAAGCTGAATCTTCTTCCAATCCACTTTAGTTATATAAACATTTTCAGACCCTGAATATACGGTTTCTGGTATGTTCCTTCTCCTAGCGCACACTTTGAACCTTTTTTTTTCTTTTTACACAATTGGGAAGCCTTCTCTTTACGTTTCACTCACTGCCTATCACGCTACCGACTTCACAGACGTAGATAGTAAACCAACCATGCGTTTTCCAACTTTGCCAATCTGGACTGATAAAAATTATATGGCCATTTCAAGCCGTGTGTTTCGGGCTGTGAGGAATTTCTCCTTGAAAAGTTGAGGCGGAAGCAAGTGAACTGCGGCTGGCTGAATGTTATCTCAGCTGCGCTCAGCGCTTGGCTCTGACTCAAGTGTAAAAGCAGACTTTTGTAAAAGAGAGACTGGTCTATTTGACATCCTCTATCCAGAATAAGGAGTGTGGGGGTCAAAGTATAAAAAGTAACTGAATGAAGATATTTCTCATGTTTTTAATGTTCAAGTTTACTCCCTTGTCACTTCATCAGATGGGACCCACAATTCCTCTGACCAGTGGAACTCGTCCAGTGGGATCAGCCATCCAGGCTATGGGGCAATGCTGGGAGGATCTTCATCTCACATGCCACAGTCTGGAAACTACAGCAACCTGCACTCACACGACCGCCTGGTGAGAATCAGTGGAAACAGATCAAATACAGACCTTGTAGTATAACCATATATAAAACTAAAGAAAGTTCCTCTTCCTTTTGTCCCTGTCACAGAACTACCCGCCACACCCAGTGTCGCCCACAGACATCAACGCTAGCCTGCCACCCATGTCCAGCTTCCACCGCGGCAGTGCCAGCACCTCACCCTTCGTCACCGCATCTCACACCCCACCAGTCAACACCGCAGAGGGAGTTATGGGTACGTTGTCTGCGCACACCATATTTGTAGTGTTGTTCTTGATTTTTTAGTCATGCTTAGACCCACACATAATCTGTGCGTCTGCAAAACATCATAGAGTTATTATAGAGAGTTAATTTGGCATACTCTATATATACACTACTGGTTTGGGGTCAGTAAGTTAATAATACTTTTAATAAGCAAGGATGAATTAAATTGATCAAAAGTGACAGTAAAGACATTCCCAGTGTTACAAAAGATTATATTTAAAATAAATGCTGTTCTTTTAAACTTTCTATTTATCAGAGAATTCTGAAAAAATGTATACAAACATATTAAGCAGCACAGCTTTGATAGTAATAAGAAATGTTTGTTGAGCACCGAATCAGCATATTAGTATGATTCTGAGGGATCATGTGACAGTGAAGACTGGAGTAATGACTGCTAAAAATTCAGCTTTGCCATCACAGAAATAAATTATATTTGAGTATTAAAAATTGTATTAATATTTCACAGTAGTACTGTTATTACTGTATTCTTGATCAAATAAATGCAGCCTTGGTGAGTGTAAGAGACTTCTTTCAAAAACATTAAAACATTTTTTTTTTAAAGAATAAAAAATAAATGTTTAATTTTGATTTGCCATATACAAAATAATGTATATAATTTTTCTTCACGCAAATATCACATCATTTTTTAAATATCCCAAAACATTGTTGAAGGGTTGAAGGTTATTTATCACTTATTTATTTCAGCACTTTTTGTAGTTCGACACACCTAGCACCAGCTGCAACTGGCCAATGAAAAATACATGACATTAATATCTCTGTCAGCTCTGTTCCAATGTGAATGCTGTATCTCTGTGTGGTCTTTGTGTAGCTGCTGCCAACCGAGGGAACGCCACTGGAAGCTCTCAGACTGGAGACGCGCTGGGAAAAGCCCTGGCTTCGGTGAGATCCTTCCCCATTCAACCAGATCTCTTAATCCATACACTAACCATTTCAGAGAACAGGGATTGGCTTCCATCTTTATACATCCCTCCATCTTTTGCAGATCGTGCAATGGATAAAAGACATTGTTATTATTTATTTATTTATTAACTACTGAGCGCTGTACGGTTTCAGGCATCGTAAACATGTCCCATGTTGTCCAACTTGCTTTCGGGATCTTCGTGTTGTAGACGCGGGTGAGATTACCCGACATAATGGCGCAGTTAATTCTTTAAAGGACAGGACAGGTGCTCTTAGGCTGGGCATTAGTAGCAGTGTAGAAGGTTAAGAGATTGAATAAGGTCAGGGGATCTGTTTGTGGATGTTGCTGGACCTAAGCCCGGATAATTGTGCTCTTAATCTCGCAGTATACAAGAAAAGGAGCTGTACATAAAAGCCTGTGGATTATATGTTGGTTTGAATAATGAGTGCTGGCGTTCCTGCGAGTTCCTAATGTGTCCCTGAAACTGGAGCTTACAATAACCTTTAAAACTTGCCGAGCTTAACTTAAAGACTTATTTAGCTCCAAAAAATCCTGCAGACTTGCTTATCCTACAGTAAGTCACAACAAGCCTTTTTTAAAGTAGGAACACATCTGGACTGATTCAGCACTGTTTCGGACGGGAGCCGTACAGCCGAGGACAAGGACAAGCTTTTTCTAACCTTTTGATGTCGGAACGGTCGTAGCGCCCTCCTTTTCTGAGAAATTAGACGCCTAATCGCTGCTCTTTGATTGGGGAAAAGAAAGAAGAGAAGAAAAAATGTAATAAGATACTCTGGGTGAGGCCTGCCGGGCCATGAGAGCACACTTTGGTCCACAAACAAACACAAGACAGTGTGGCTGAAAGATAATCACAAATTAAGTCTTTTTGTATTTGCAGACTCAATTCTATTAGCATGATAAAGCTGTGGTGAAACGGACACGGTCGGGCTGGGCTGGGGTGGGGGGAAACGTCCTAACTGCTGCGGCTCGGCTCTGCAGGCCGCCCATTGTGCCACTTTTGTTTAGGTTCCTTTTGGATGGGTTGTGCTCATTGGGCCCCCGCTGGCGGAGAGCAGCGTGACTGATGAGGGGGTGGAGATCCGTTTGTTGTTTGTAAAATGAGTGGTGTTACACTGGAAATACAGCAGAAGTCGGCCAGGACGCTCCAAATGGCCCGCTTCAACTCATTAGGTCAGGACTCATGACCATAAGAGGTCCTGAAGCACAAGGGCAAAGGGGACGGCCGCTTGCCTGGCACAGTCGTGATGGATCAGATACTGCGTTTTACTGGTGAACAATAAGGAAACATCCAGACGAAATTCACTTGAAACGAACTGTTAGAGGCTACATATAAAATTGGGATTCATTATAATTTAAGTCTGGAAAAAAATACCAAGTTTAAATTTTGCCATATTAAAAAACACAGTAGTATTATGACAAATTGTATAATAAATATTTCAGATTCAATGCTATTTTGAGGCTACTAATGAAATAAGCACATTTGTGATGTTGATCATGTGGCTCTTTGTACAGATGGTCAGATTGAAGATCAAGATGCTCTTTAAATCATCTCAATTCATGTTGAAGAACATGAACTTGAACATGAATCATGAACTTGTGGAGTTCTTGCAGCTCAAGTCTTTTTAAAATGGAAGATAGTCAAACCAAATGCTAAGATGTTATGAAATTCAAGGATTCAAGGATAATTGAATTTGTAGCTGATAATTGAATTTGTAATGAGTACATTTGCATTAAATAAATGAAAAAAAGCCTCTGATATCAGTAAATATCTGTTAATATCGCAGAGGATTTCTTTCTTTGTATCTCTCTGTATATCACTCTCACTCTATCACTGGCCCCCTCTATCTCTCCGTCTACTCTGAGAGATGAATGTACTAAAGCCCCAGGCAGGATTTGCAGAGTTGATTGAAACACAAAAGTGTGGCATTCAGGGTTTAATAAGAAGATTAATAACGATAGTATCCGCATTTTGATGTGTTTTTAAGTCAAATGGACTTCATGATCCCCTGCAAGTGATGGCCCACAACTTTAGAGCTGTTTTTCTCAAATCCTGCCAGATAATTGGGATCAAAACCTGCATGTTTCATAGTGGTTTCCATTATGGGACCGAAAACCATTTTAGCAGAAAGCAGAGCATGGCAGGGATGTTTACTTGCATTTGACATTTGGCTTAACCAAAAATTCCCTTTTCTAGTTTCAAAGACAGAATTTTCTGATTTTTTTTTCTCACGCAAACAACACCGGTAAGGTGGAAAAAGCCTGTCGGTGGTGCTGCACTATGAGGTATAGGCTGGAGGCCTTTCTTTTTCATAGCATCTGTTTGTTTATTATGGTGTGGGCAGGGCTGTGCCTGTCTCGGTCGCTGTTTATTGGGCAGGCAGGGAGAGGCTTTATTACCTCTCATCCATAACTGAAGATGAGCCAGAGACGCCCATCCACACAGCCACGGGCCAGACTCGTTCACTCTAATGAGCTCCAAAAAGAGAGATTAATGACCATGTCTTCTCTCTCTTTCTCTGCATCATCCAGCTGCTTTTCTCTATTCCATCTCCTCTCTATTATGTATTAGAAGTGACATTATGGATGCCATGTAAACAGAATTTGAGCATATTTTACAGTGGCTTCTAATGCGGCTCATCTAGTCATGTTTGTAATGTTACTGTTTTGTTTTTAACTGAAAGTGTGAAGTATTATATCAGTTATGACAGAATTCATTTCAGAATAATGTTATATTTTGATACGAACCTGGTTATAAACAAAGTAAAATAATGGTTATGTAATATATAAAACATTTGATATCACTATTGTTTTATATGTACTGTCACCATATCGCCAATCTCTAATGTGAATTATTACCACCACTGTTTGTTTAGCCTTTTTCACGCTCTCTTGCAGGGTTTCTGATCTTTTGTGCTCATGTGGTTTCACTTGTGATGTGCAACATGCAGCGGGTGTGTGGCGTGGGCCCAGGCTTTGACTTAATAACAACCACAGATGTGGCCAGGGAACGCTGGCTGGACTGCAGGTGTCACACAGCATTTAGAGTGCAGGAGGGGTTGTGTGTTTTTCTGCAGACATTATAAAGGGCGGCATAGGCTGTTAAAAGCCCATATGTATGCTGTGAGCATTTTTTTACTGCTGCTCCGCTTGTAAAATCAGCAGAATTGATGAGGCAATTTTGGCTGAGCACAGACTGAGGGATGCTAACCGCGGCCGTAAAGCCGGAGAGGGAAACGACAGGTTGCAGGTTTTAAAGGTTGCACGTGCTTCCTCACAGACTGATCTCTCTCTTTCTCTCGCTCTCATTTGCAGATTTATTCTCCTGACCACACCAGCAGTAGTTTCCCCTCAAACCCCTCCACTCCAGTGGGCTCTCCCTCTCCTCTGACGGCTCAGGCGGGCGCTGGCACAGCAGGTACAGTGGTGACGGCCAGCGGCCCCACAGGAAGGGCAGGTAGAGCACCAGTCTGCCTTTCTGACCCCACACACACATTCTCTCCACACCACACCCTCACCGGTCAGTCACACAGTGGCCCTCGGAAGTATTTGGACACAGTTAAAAATATATGAATGTGTGGATCATATAACACAATATTTGTAAGCATGTTGGTGCTTGAACATTTTTCAAAAATCCCTTCAGTTGTACTTTTTGTAATTTTTTTAAATTAATCCCAAAGCCATTTTTAGTATATATGTGAAGTCACAAGGGTGTACTATTAGAGTAAACACAGGTATGGACATGATCCAAAAAAAATTAGAAATATTTTGTCTTAATTTTTAACAATATGTGTTGGTTTTTATTTAAAACCTGAAATTGTGCTTAATAAGTGTGCATTTGCTAATTTTTAAAAAAGTAAGTGCCAGTTTGTTTTCCATTTGTCATCTAATGCATTGACATATATTTTATTGGGGCTGTGAATCATTTATGTTTATTTGAATCATGTTTAATTGCATTTAATTCAATATTTACTTAGAAAAGGTGTCAAATGAAGATAATGCAAATACATTATTGCAGATGAGTAAATCATTGAATGTGCACTGTTGGAAAGTCTGGGGTCAGTATGATTTTTTTTTTAATAAATTAATACTTTAAGTCAGAAAGAATGCATTAAATTGATCAAAAGTGACAATTAAGAAATAAATGTATAATGTTCAAAAGAAAATCTGTTTTAAATAATTGAAAAAAAAAAAAATATATATATACTTTAAAACATACATATTATATATATATATATATATATATACAGACACACACACACACACACAAAGCACAAAACTGTAAATATGATCAATTAAATGCACCCTTGGTGAACATAAGAGACTTAAAAGCTTTCAAAAACAACCTTACTGCCTCCAAACTTTTGAGCAGTAGTGCACAGCTTTAAAAAATATTACTTTATTTAATATATTAATAATTATATTAATATTATCCAGTCTACACAACAATACATTTTATAGGAGTTTGTCAGTCTGATGGGCCATTCACACAGAACACATTCTTCTATGCTGTCCGCTTTGTTTTTTAATTGTTGGTCAGTGTATACGTCGTCCATCAAAAAGGCTATATGGTTTTTTGGGGCCGCTGTAGCTCATTATTTCACACATTTAGACAGACCCTCAACACAATCCACATTTTGCATTTCATTTAGATTTCAATAACAGACAACCACAATACCACAGTAGTGTGTATATATAAGCATGTAAACATGATCCGTTACACACTATCATTCGTTAAACATTGATCTGTGATTCTGGAATAAGCTCTTGTCTAATGAACAATCACAGTGGTCTGTTTATCACCATACTAGGATTTTTGCCTACTATCAAACAATACTAGTGTCAGCTCCTTCCCTGTCTCGACCACCCGACTCACATGTCACACTGACGCGGTGTAGCCCAAACACAGCGAGCCCCGTCCTCCTCACGTAAATGAGTAAACACACTGTCCCGCAGCCGCTGAGATTGAAGATGGTGTCGGGGGAGTTATGCCCTGGTTAGCGGTGGATAGATAACCGACCACTGTGAAGATTTTATCTGCGCCTGACAAGACTGATGCACAGTCATTTTAAATGAAAAAATATTTTGAAGCACAGAGGGGTAGACAGAGATACTAAATGGCAGTTTCTCAGCGTGTTGTTTCAGTGAGAGGGCAGTTGTGTGTGTGTTCATTGATATAGTGGTGACAGCTGTGTCGGTGTCTGTCCCACTCCTTAGCTTCAGCTGTTGCCCTGTTCCTCACACAGCTGTTGCCCATGACAGACCGGCCTGCAAAGATCCTCATTTATTAGCATGACTGACTGAGAGGAAGGGAGGGAGAGGATGACTCAGCTCAGAGACAGCCTTCCTCTCCACTCAGCAGTCTGTACCTTACGATGTAACTTCCTGTCATCTTAGCGCACCTTTTTTATTATTTAAAGAATTCCTTTTTTTTAAATATATAAATGTACTAAATGTGTAAGTAAACAATGTGCTTATTTTTAAATATGTTTCTATATTTTATATATTTCAATTAATGTACACTACCATTTAAATGTTTGGGTTTGGTAAGTTTTTGTTTTTTAAGAAGTCACTTATGCTCATTTATTTGATTATATGCATTTATTTCATCAAAAATAGAGTAAAAATAGTAATATTGTGACATATTATTACAATTTAAAATGTTTTCTATGTAATATATGTAATATATTTTAAAATGTCATTTATTCCTGTGATGACAAAGCTAAATTTGCAACAGCAATTACTCCAGTCTTTAGTGTCACAATACTTCAGTCGTGTTGCTTAATACTGTTGTAGTAACTGTGATACATTTTTTCAGGAGTCTTTGATGAATAGAACGTTCAAAAGAACAACATTTATTTGAAATAGATTTTTTTAACAATTTAAAAGTCTTTACTGTCAATTAAATGCATTGTTGCTGAAAACAAATATAATTTCCTTGAAAAAATTTAATGACCCCAAACTTGTGAATAGTAGTGTATATTTAAATTGGAAAAAATAAGATATAAAATAAGACATTTATTTATATCAAAATGTATTTACTTAAAATTTATGAAAACAGTTTTGGAAAGAACAGAATTCGTTCATCAAATATTGTTTGATTAATCAAAATGTTGGTCTGCTGTTAGTATTTAGTCACATTTGGCTTTCTCTCTGCCTGCAATTTTATCACATCATTAAGTTGATTTACACTCACATGCCAGGCAGTCAACGTTCCCTTTGATATCTGAGGACTTTTATATTTTGAAGTTTGTTTGTTTTTTTATTAGATGGTTCTTAGACGTTGGTGCACATTTTTTCATGATGTTATGATTAAGCGAAGCACATCCATCTGTTTCTCTGGATTAGTTATTAAATTCAGCCATTAGACCCGCTCGTAGCCGGGTCTCTGCTGCCCATACCAGCCAATTAGACCCCAGCAGCACGTGCAGAGTGCCACACCGGCCCACGTTCATTTGTCAAGCTGGCCGCCGATGACGACGCCTTATTAAACCCTGCACTCTCTTCTCATAGCCCCAAAGTAATTTTTAATAGGCACTTAATAAGAGTCTGCTTCTGAGAGCTTTGTGGTTTCAAAGAGTGAATTCCTTCAAATTAGAGCTGCTTTCGCTTTGGGAAGGACGAATGGTTGAATGGTCGAGATGAAATTAACCAATTGTTTCTGAGAAGGACTTGCGCTATGCTAGCAGAGCTAGACGTATGACCACAGCAGGTCCGTTATGCCAACCAGCAAAATAGGAAATCTCTGGTGTCAACAAAGCACCTAGAGTCAGTGGTTGAGTCTGTGCCTGGTGGAGTGGGGTCGAAGGACGAGGAGCGCAGATCTCCCTCCTAAACTGATTAATGTAAATAAGCCGAAAAGGCTTCCTTTGGGTCATGCTACATTAAGGGTACTTGGCCTGTTTTATTGTTCTCCACAGCCTTCACACAAGACTTTTTGTAGTGGATTGTTTGCCAGTTGGAGTGAAGTAGACTTGGAAGTGAAGGGATTGAAAGCGACCCCCACCACCAGCGTTTTGATTTGTGATTAGCAGATGTGCATTCTTTTAGAGCGGTGTTGATTTATGGCCAGTCAGAGTCAGCACGTTTAGACCGAGACCAGACCAGAGTCATTTACATCCTCATTATAGTCCCTTCCAGCCTCACACACTCTGCCACAGAACAAAAACACATTCACTGAATTCTTCCAGCGACTGAATTTTGAAGGGGAAAAAAAGCGAAACATTGAGTCTGAGGGCTGAGAATGTGACCAAGCCAAATAAAATCTTATGCTGCTACTTGAGTAATGTGGCAAAACAGTGCTTTTTCTTTTCCCTGACAGCGTCTGACATGAGATTGGTCACATCAACGCTCACCGTCCAGTAGTTTGTTTGTGCGAGTTGAGATCTGAGAGAGAGTCGTGGTCTCATCCTGTTACGTCTAGAATATCGAGCTTCTCCGTTGAGCTCATGCAGTATTAGTCAAGGGAAGACGCTCAGGGTCCAAGTCATCGCCCTTATCGCGGTCCTGCATTGTTCTGCCAGGTCTTTTTAGTCATGACTTCATTAATGAGAGGAAGTAGGAGATGTCCCTCAGCACTGGTTTGTGTATGTATGCATGTAAGGGTCGTCCTCGAACTCTTCTCACATTGCAGGATATGACCCAGTCATAGGAAATTATGTGTCTGGAGACCTAGAGGAAAACAGCCCACATTGAGAATAGCTGGAATCAGTCAGGATAGGAAATGAGTTTTAGTCTTTTGTGAAAGTGTATCAGTGCATTGTACCATGTGCACTGCACACTACATAAAAGAAAAGCATTGTATTATATTATGAACAAATATTTTTAAGTATATTAAAATACTATTCATATCAAGAACAATGAATGTGTTTCTTAAATAATCTTTTGAATGAAACTGTTTTATTTATTTGTATTTATATATGTAAGTTTTTTTTTTCTACAGCAAATGTGCTTAACCAATAACTGTCTCATAAGTTTTCAATATAATATGTGACCCTGGAGCACAAAAGCAGTCTTAAATAGCACGGGTATATTTGTAGCAATAGCCAAAAATACATTGTATGGGTCAAAATTATTGATTTTTCTTTTATGCCAAAAATAATTAGGATATTAAGTAAAGATCATATTCCATGAAGATATTTTGTAAATTTCCTACTGTACATATATCAAAACGTAATTTTTGATTAGTAATATGCATTGCTACGAACTTCATTTGGACAACTTTAAAGGCGATTTTCTCAATATTTAGTTTTTTTGGACCCTCAGATTCCAGATTTTCAAATAGTTGTATCTCAGCCAAATATTTCCCTATCCTAACAAACCATACATCAATGGAAAGATTATTTATTCAGCTTATTTATTGTATAAATCTCAATTAAAAAAAAAAAAGGACCCTTATGACTGGTTTTGTGGTCCATGGTCACATATATTATTTATTTAAAATATCATTTGTTACAGTAAATGTGCTTCTTAACCAATAACTCATGAGTTTTAGTTTAAATAAAAGTATATTTTATTATATTATAAAATGCCATTTACTGTAGAAACGACAACATTGAATGTGTTTCTTAACCAATGACTCATGAGTTTTTTGAGTCTTTTAATTATATTATATTGTGTTATGTTACATTATATTATATTATATTAATATATTATATTATATTATATTATTAAATGCCATTATTTCAGTAACATTAACAATGAATGTGTTTCTTAACTCAAAGTTTTAGGACTCTTTCAAATTTATATATTATATATTTATATATTATATATAGTCGACATGTTGCACAAAAAGCACTGTTTTCCATTGCTCATTCATTTCAGATTCACCTGTTGCAATGAAGCCACCTAGTTGTAATGTGTCAGGTGACTAAAAAGCTCTTCTGCCTCTGTCCGCAGGTACAACTCAGTGGCCCCGTGCGACTGGACAAGCACCTTCCTCCCCAAACTACGAGAACTCCCTTCACTCTCTGGTAAGAGCGCTCTCCCCTCCCCCCGGCACTGAGCACTTTTTAATGGACACTGTGTCAGTAGATGACTTGCTCCTGGAGGGCAGGGGGTAGCTTTACATGGACATTCCTGGCTGACAAATGTCAGGAGCGGGACTGGGAGGGGGCCGTGGGGACCGAACAATACCCGTCCCTTGGGGCATGTCTCCTGCCATCTGTCCTCTCTCGTACGGGGTGGATGAAGATTGGCTGGGGTGTGTGAAGGTGGGGTGGTTAGGGATTGGTTAGGGTGTGTGATGGGGGTGGGGTGCTGGCAGCTGCTGCGTTCAACCACTGCCGCAGGATTCCAGGGCTGACTGGGGAGCTGAGCCACAACAGGAGATCAGTTTACACACACACACACACTTTCCTTCCCACGTCATACATTCACATTATGGGGTGTGTAGGCAAATATTTACTCTAATACTTGTATGCCAGCTGCAAGTGCATTTTTATGGACCGTCCATGAGCAGCGGCCCTCCAGGAATCAGGAAATGAGCTGTGATCGGCAGAGTGAACCATGGTTCATCGTAATTAGTTACTTGAACAAGTACCGAGATGTCGGCAGTTGGCGCTCCGCTTTGATTCCCTGCCCTCTTTCTCTGCCGAGCTCTCATAAGCTCTGCTTGCTTCTCTCTGCAGTCTTTCAGTCTCGTCTCTCACTGTACGTGTCTCTCCTCTTCCTGTCTGACTGTAGAAAAATCGTGTGCACCAGCAGCTTCATGAGCATCTGCAGGATGCCATGTGCTTCTTAAAGGATGTCTGTGAGGTATTCCCGCTCTTCAGACAGTCACGTCCTGTCCTTCTTTTCCATTCAGCCATCGGCTTTCTTTTGATTTGGCTGTACTTTTTCTGTTTTGCCATTTCATCTTTGATGATAATAATACATACAAATTACCATTTTGCAGTTAGTTAGTGGAAAACTGTTTATTTCATTTTTGTTTATTTCAACAGATGTTTTTTTAAGTGGTTTAACCTTTCACTTTTTCTCTTCTTTTCCTTTTCACTTTGTTTTCGAATGTTCCTTTGCTTTTCAGTCTTTGCCATTTTGTAATTCTGTGTCTTTAATAAAGTCTCTGTTGATATTTGTATCATTTATGCTCATGTTGTTTTCTCTTTCTCTCCCTTCACTTTGCATCACTCATTTCAGTCTCGGATGGAGGACCGACTGGACAGGCTGGACGATGCAATCCACGTCCTGCGGAATCACGCCGTGGGCTCCACTGCCACCCTGTCCAGCGACATCCACAGCCTGTTAGGGCAAGCGCACAACGGGCCAATCTCAGCCATCGGCACCAATTTCCCCGCTTCTGGATTGGTCACCAACCGAACAGCACAAATGGTAAAGAAAACTTCCCTGTCATGAAGGAGACTTTAGCATATGTGTTTCAGAGCCATTGAATGTCTCATTGCTCTTGAGGTCTCGTACAGTTATTACAGGCATGAGGGAGAGAAATGCATGTGTTTTTTCATCGTGCCTCTCCAAATAGGCTAATAAACAGAGTTAAGCCACCTGTTTAAAATGAAGGCCTGGCCATGTGCTGAAACTGATCTATTTTCCACTGAGAGCAGTTTAACTTAAACCCACATACTTTCCATAAGCGTAATGGCTGGACCCAAGCTCATTCTCCCTCCTTGAGCTGCGTTCCTCAGGCTGAATGGGAAAAGCAGTCACAGTAGAATCTAGTAGATCAGTGCCGGTCTGTAAGACATTTCCGCACCATAGCTTGCTGGGGCTGTGGGGAGCTGAGTGATGTGAGACCCGCTGAAACTAAAGCGCTCTGTATCTCCCCCACCATCCCACGACATTCATTCCCTTCTACAGAGAGATCTGCACACAGCTGTAGTAGTCGGAACAAGCGAGAGGAGGCGTTTCCCAGTGGTTTCCCAATAATAGGAAATAATCATGGCCTTTTTCTGTATTCAAAACAGCATTTGGATTTTCTTTCAACTTCATATGCTTTCAAATTAACTGACACTGACCTATTTGTTTTTGTCCAAAGACTAAAGCAACACTCAAATGTTTTCGTGAATGACCACTACAGTGGAAAGTCTACTTGACCACGAAGATCTGAAATTTCCTGATGAACAATCCACTGTTCTCACTTAACGTTTCAAACAGACAGTTAATGTCTGGAATGCTGTTGCACATGTTAGTGAAACTTTCATAGAACTGTTTATTAACGCTTAAGTCAAACAAAGTTTGACATACTCAACATGTACAATTACAGAAATCATTTTGTATAAGTAAATATATATTTTTGTATAGTTTCCTCTCCTCTCCACACAAGACACTATGTGTGCCAATAATGTTTCATAGCCCCAATCTAAAAGAAACACATTTAGAAATCAAATACAACACAAACACTGTGCTCTAACCAGGAATTACATAAAATGACAAAACTATATTATTCATGTAAATTGTTTAAAAAAAAATGTAGTTTCTTAAAAGCTGTGATTGTAACAAGCGTCAAGACATGCTGTCAGTTGTTGGTTGCATTTCTGCAGTGTCACACAGAGTAGTCCACGATGAAACCTCATTGGTTCAAAATCCAGCTCCACGTGTATATTAAACATCAGATATCTTAATAGTTTTGCATTGACATACACAATAGTAATTCAAAGTGCTTTACATAAAGGATAAGGATTTTAAAAACATAAAATAATTATAACAAATGCATAAGACATAAAATAAGAAAAGGTTGTAGAGTGCAATAAAAACAATGTAAATGATAAATAAAATCTCTTTCATGTAGGTCCATATAAATACATTTTGTTCTGTCATTATTTACCCACCCTGCTATTTCAAACCTGTATGGTTTTCTTCTGTGGAACATAAAAAAAAACATATTTTGCAAAATGTGGGGTTTTTTTTCCATTCAGTGGAAGTCAGTGGTCATCAGGACAGTTTGGTTACCAGCATTCTTCAAAATATATTTTTTCAGATTCCATTGAAAGAAAGTCATTTTTTGGTGAACTATCCCTTTGTGGCTGTAATTTCCAACAACAATTCAATCATTCTCTGGTTTGCCACATAGTGACAAAAGTGTTCACAAATTTTTGGCTTGGCACAGCTTATGTTTTCAATCGTGATGAACAGAGGTGCGTTTCATTCAGGCAGAAGAGAGGAGATTGCAGCAGAGTGACAGAGCAGTGCTGGGGCTGTGTCATGATCCGTTCATCTGCGCGGGAGCTGTCACAGTGCTGTCAGTGGACTATATGTTCATACACACACAAACAGAGCTCTGTGCTCCAGGCTCGACCCAAACACACACTCAGACAAGGTCCTGATTCAGCACAGCCAGCATGCTTTTATTTTGGCGCACTCTTTTCTCTTTCTGTCCCCTCTTTTCTTTTTTTCCCCTCTCGTCTTTTTTAACAACTCAAGAAATCTGACGCTTTAGTCGTGTGTGTCTGAGCGCCTCAGCTGTATGGTAATCAAGCCCAGACAGGAAAATGGCCGCCTTCTTTGGTTGGCACCCCCTCTCCTCCACCCCTCTTCTGCCACAGACAAAGAGTTGTTTGGACACCTGTTGAGAGTGGTGCTGAGATTAGAGCGTGGGGGAAGGGGTTTGGGCCTGGGCGGCACGGAGGTTAACAGAGGCCAACAGTGACTTAGGAACGCATTCCTGAAGGAAAAGGGGGGAAAGATCTCTCCTCCTCCCCCATTTCTGCTCCTTTCGCCATGACTCCCAATCCCGTGGATCCTCAAAAAGGAAATTAGATCGCGGGTGAACATGTGCTCCCGCCTGCTGTGGCAGGGGTGGAAGGAAGAGAGTTGGAAGGGGGCTACAGCGGTTTCTTCTCCATTGAGACGCTAATCGCATGGCAAGACGTTGATCAAATCCAGATGCGTTTGGAAGCCACCAGTGACGAATGCTGGTCAAACTGTCATTTGATGTTCAGCATGAAAGGGCAGATTGTTTGTTGCTGTATCCACATGTGAATAAGCCATTTTGTTTTGATGGAAGGTTTTTCTACATATAAATGCTGACAAATGATGTCTTGGTGTCTATTTCAAAAATTGCACAAAAAAACTGATCCTTCAAGTCAACTTTAAAAATCTAAATTCATTAACTTTGTTAAAGCACATTACTGGTCTTACTGTGCACAATGCAGCAGAGCATAGTTTTTCAAGAGAAAAGAATAGTTTTCATAACTTGTATAAAAATATATTAAACATTTGGGGTCAGTAAGATTTTTTAATACTTTATTAATTCCTTTAATCCGAAAGGACACCTTAAATTGGTCAAAAGTGACGGTAAAGGCTGAAGACCAGCTGCTAAAAATTCAGCTTTGCCATCACAGGAACAAATTGCATTTTAAAATATATTCAAAACAGTTTCTCAATGCAGCAGAGCATAGTTTTTCTAGAGAAAAGAATAGTTTTCATAACTTGTATAAAAATATATTAAACATTTGGGGTCAGTAAGATTTTTTTATACTTTATTAATTCCTTTAATCCGAAAGGACACCTTAAATTGGTCAAAAGTGACGGTAAAGGCTGAAGACCAGCTGCTAAAAATTCAGCTTTGCCATCACAGGAACAAATTGCATTTTAAAATATATTCAAAACAGTTTCTTTTAAATTGTAATAATATTTTACAGTATTATGGTTTTTACTGTATTTTTGATCAAATAAATGCAGCCTTGGTGAGCATAAGAGACTTCTTTCAAAAACATTTTTTTACAACTCTTACTGAAACTTTGTTTTAGACTACTGTTGTAAGTATTGTAGCCTTCATAAATTATTGTTAATTCTTCTTAATGTAGTAACATTTATGTAATAATGGTTTACAACGATAATAGCCAATAGCCAGTGATAGATTTGAAAACTTCTAGATCATGTCAGCTGTAAACTTCACATCCCATCAGAAAATCCACCTTCATTGTTTTATACGTTTTATAAAAAAGAAAGTTAATATGAATTAATTAGTTATAGATATAACATCCAATAAAAGCATACTGTATATACACAGTGTTTAAAAAACTTACAGTATACAATATACATATATATGCTTCACGTTGCTTAAATGCTTTTAAATAACCTGATGTTTGCTGTTTTCCTTCTACCACTACCCCTGAAATCCAATATTGTCTGAAGCAGTGCAGCATCCAGTGTTGTGTTACAATCAACCTGCCTCTCAAAGTATAGACGCACGCTTTCAAATTGAAAACAACATGAGAGTGTTTTTTGGTGGAACAGAGTCAGAACTCAGGACTAAAGTGCCGCGTGTCTCTCTGAGCACAAATTTGGGGCTGTGAAGGTCGTTCTTTGTAGTGTGAATACCACTCAGTTCTTCAGAGGGGAGGTCACACTCTACAGTAGGAACACAGAGACTCTCTCCGCTTTGAAGTCCAAGATCTGTCTCTTCCCCGGTTTAATGTAAATCACTTTTGTTTTCTCGGCACTGATCAGATGGCTTCATGATCAGAGGAACTCTTGATGTTTTGCTCTGTTCTCTGCCTCATGTATTTATGGCTATCTGTTCTGACAGGGCTCTGTTCACCGTGAAGAGACCGTCAGCCTGAACAACAACCACGGCGGCCTGCAGGCTAACGCCGGTCCTACCTCCAGCATGGAGATCAACCACCAGGCAGACATGTTCAGAGGTTGGAAGCTTTTTTTACACCACTTTATTTTCAGTTATTGTTTTGTTTTTGTATTGGACGTGTTTGCCTCTTCAGTTATGCTTCATACGCAGTTTTATGACCTCACAACAAGTCACAAAGTGCTACATTTTAGAGGTTAAGTGTTTACTTTAAGTAACTGTGTACTTTTGTTGTGTGTGACAGGAATCACTAGTGTTCTGGCCAGTCAAGTTGCTTCTCCTCTGGACCTGAAGGTGGAGAATCAAGAAAAAGACGACATACATGATAACCACTCCTCTGACGACCTCAAATCAGACGACGAGAGTGATAAAAGGGATATGAAGCAGAATCGGGGAAGCACTCGACCAAGGCAAGGCAACCGCTAATGGAAGTGTCCTTCAGCACTTCAACATTGACCTCAGAGACAGTGAATCTATACCAGTGTGATGAAATATTATCACAGAGCACCACTTCCATTTACTTAATGCCTGAAATGAAATGTCGCATCAAGCACATATACGTTCAGGTTCAGTTGTCGAGGCCACATTGTTCCCTCCGTCTTGTCTGACAGTTGTGAATTGTTCTGCAGCAGTGTCAATGAAGACGAGGATCTGAACCCCGAGCAGAAGGCAGAGCGTGAGCGAGAGAGGAGGATGGCCAACAACGCCCGTGAGAGGCTGCGAGTTCGGGACATCAACGGGGCGTTCAAAGAGCTGGGCCGCATGTGTCAGCTGCACTTGAAGAGCGAGAAGCCCCAGACCAAACTGCTCATTCTTCACCAGGCCGTCGCTGTCATTCTCAACCTCGAACAGCAAGTCAGAGGTCAGACACTGTCCAGCATAATGCAATTACGTCATGTTTATATAAGATCTGTCAGTCAAATATAAAATATTAAATCACAATTAATCTTTTTCAGTCAGAAACATTGTTTTTTTGGGGGAAATTTCTTACTTTTGACACTATTATGGATATATATTGTATTTAGCTGTCATACAGAGTCGTTCACAAATGATCGAAGACGTTTACAAGTTTTGTTTCATGCAGTGCATTGTAAAAATCCACCTCATCCAGTGCTCTTTTTGTTTTCCGACTTGTAAAGTATCCTGTTTTTGTGTGAGAAACAATCAATTCAGTGTGTTAGTGAACTGTCTCAATGCCTGTCTCAGTGTAGCAGATTGAATCCCAAAAAGTTACAGACCTTTTTTGCAAAACCATCTGACTGATTAGATCAATAGTTATTAATTCACAAATCTGGCATCGCTAGTTCTGATTCTAAACAGACATATCATGATAGCTGAAATACTATCAGGAAACATGATTCTGAGGTCAGTAATGTTTCACTAGGGGCCCTGGCAACAGCCCTAATTTATATTAATCAGTTCAACAGATCTCAGAGAGCTGGTTTTATAAGGCAATGAAAGCTCTATAAAAGTGTTATGATTCCTTTTTTTTTAGTATTCCTTTATAAACTATAGTGAGATAATATGAATTCTCCTGTGTGCAGAGAGGAACCTAAACCCCAAAGCAGCCTGCCTTAAGAGGAGGGAGGAGGAGAAGGTGTCAGGGGTTTCAGGTGACCCCCAGCAAGCCCACCCGCCTGTACACCCGGGCCATACAGACGCATCAAACCCCATGGGCCATCTGTGAACAGCCAGGTAAGCACGATCAGCTCCACACAGAGATGTAAAACGGGCAGGTGGTTAAAACACGACACCACAAGCAAGATTCTTTGCTTTGCTGAGGCACACGCTCTGCTCCAAAACCTAGTGAGCTGCATACTTTCTTACCTTCCTTTAGGAACATTTACATTGGAAATGCACCCGATGCCTTAAACTAGGTTTTGGAATGCATTGACTGATCTAGACTTTATAATAAGAGATTATATTACTCCTGATGTGTACAGTTACAATATTGTTTAAATGTTTGGTGTCTGTAAGATTTTTGTAATGTTTTAGAAAGGAGTCTCTTATGCATTCAATTTTTTTTTTAAATACAGTAAAACAGTGATATTATGTAATATTATTACAATTTAAAATATTAAACTTTAAAAACTTATGTTTTAAATTACAATTTATTCCTGTAATGACAAAGCTGAATTTTCAGCAGTCATTATTCCAGTCTTCAGTGTGACATGAGCCTTCAGAAATTATTCTAATGTGCTGATTTGGTTCTCAAGAAACATTCTTTGATGAATGGAAAGTTTAAAAGCACAGCATCTGTTTGAAATATAAATGTTTTATAACATCATAAATATCTTTACTGTCAATTTAATACATCTTTGCTGAATGAAAGTATTAATTTCCTTTAAAAAATAAATAAAGGCCAAACTTTTGAACGGTACTGTATATACACATGAGAAAGGGATTTGAGTGTCAGTACAGTGGGTCATAAGCAATGTCCTTATCTTTCCCTCACTTTCAGATCAAATGGATCCCGATGGCGTGTGTTAGACAGAGTCGGTGACCTTGCTTTCCACGGGCGGACAGGACTCACAGATTGTGACACAAATTTGAAAAGACAGACCACTCGAAGCAAAATTCCACCCTTAAGCAGTCCTGAGATAGAAGAAAACTGGCAAGTGCCCAGCTCCCTGTGAAGACATCCCATATCGATAAGCAACTTTCTGCCCACCAGAGAAAAAAAAAATCAAGCATAAAAGCCCCTCAGCACATATCGCTGTCTGCAAGCCGTGTGCCGCAGCTGTACAATCAGAGACTGCCGCCACCCCCTCCACCCTGTACGTGGAAGTTGCCTTGTGCCTAAACTGAATTGACGAATGCATTGTAACAGCAATTTGTTCTTTTCTTTTTTTTTGTTTGTTTGTTTTTTTCCTATTTATTATGTTACTGAGCTATAAGTCTATGTTTAAAGGGAAAGTTCTGACATTGCTATGAGCAGCTGGTGGCGTTTCAGTAGATCTGCAGTTTGTCCGTCACATCAGAGTGGTGTGCTGTCTGTGGTGGAAAGGCCTCTCCGCTCAGACATCCACTCGATCAGATTAATATATTCACATCAAATTCCGTGCCCTTGTGAAAGAATCTGATGGCTCCCTGTGTCTAAAAAGAAAAGGAAAAATAAATCATATATTATTTATATTTATCATACATCCATTCCACAAATAACAGCATGAGAAACCAAAACTACCTAATTCTTTATGATGTCTGTTGATAGTGTAGCTCAGAGTCCTCGTCACAGACAGAAAGTTATGAGTGAGGCGAAATGGGATCAGCCTGTGCGTTCTGACCGGATTCCCTGCGTCGTGGAGATGATGGTGGAACGGCAAACTCTGGCTTTACTGAAAGGTCAAAGGAGCTGACACACAAGCTGACATGTTTATACTCATTAGTGAGCAGTACAGATACGGAAAGCAGAATGTTACAAAACCCCAGCATTCCCTGCATATTTCTTAGTGTCTTAAACGGGAAAGGGGACGTAGTCTCGTCCTTTTGATCCCTTTGCCATATAGTGTTAAGGGTAAAGCGAAAGACGTATTTCCGATTCAGTTTATTTGTATTCAGACGATACTTTATTTGGTCGAAGAGCCGTGGTTATGCCGAGGCCATCTGTACTGAGGAATCTCTGTTATACCGCGAGACATGGCACTGTTGGATTTAAAACGAAGACCATTCATTCACCTGGCCTGAATTGAAGTTTTGTTTTATGTTCTTTTGTTTTTCTAAAACCATTAACGATTTTTTAAAAAAATAGAGAAAAAAAAGGAATACTCAAAGTAACCACAAGTTATATGTTTATTTGTAATTGTATACAAAGCATCTCTCTAGGCTTCATAGTAAAGCATATATTTGTCGTGTGAAAATAGAAGGATGTTCTAAGTTACTTAGAATGGCTTTGTCTTTTCCCTCATGCATTGAAGTACTTGATACTTGATCAGCAGAATGTGAGCGCAATGTCTGTTCGAAAAGAGAAGCTCTATGAATTCAAACGCTGTGAAGCATCAAAATCAGCAAACAGTGGAAATGATGAACAAAGCCAGTTTGGATCAGGATTTTGCTCTGCCGTTATTTGTTTTCTTTGTAAATCTGAAGAGAGCAGCAGTCACCACTTTCATTTTATAATGTATGAGTTTTTCTTTAAGACCAAAAATGTTTTTTTTTTTGTTTCGTTTTTTAAACCATCTTGCTTTGGATTTCTTTTTCTGCCCTGTCTGTTTGTCTTCCATGCGTTCACACCACTAAAACAAGACTGCCACATTCTCATAAGAACCACTCTCTCGAATACGAAGAACAAAACTTAAGGAAAGATTTCAGAAAATCAGCATTATTTTCCTCCTGTGTTTTTTCTCTTTCTTTGCTTTGTGGAGAGTTTCCTTCCTTAACAAAATTATCGTGAAATCCACTAGTCTTTGTGGCCTTGTTATACATTTCAGTATTCAAGAGCTTGTATTTTTGCCGGCTGAAAATTAATCGAGGTTATGAGTCATCTCTTTGTCTGTTGTTTTTGTTTTCCCTGTTTTTTCCCCTTCTTCTTCTTGTTTTTCCTCTGTTGGATATGTTAGATTTTGCTGTATGCCCTGATGCTTTCCCTCATAACAAAAAAAATAATGAAAAGGATAAAAAAAAAAAACATTTGGCTTATTTTTCACTGTAGTTAGTCTTTTATACAATAATATTGTAAGAACATTTCTTGAATTCTAAATATTACTCTTTCTAGATTTTTGAAATCAAAAGTTTTGAGTAAAAAGTTTCTTACTTTATTTTACTATATTAGATAGTAAAAAAAATGTACGGTTATTTACCATAACCTGTCCATTATTATAAAAACGATTATGGATAGCATCTTAAGAACATAAGTAGGATTGTAGCTGGCAGTCTAGTACGTATGGTGTATTGTACGAGCTCGATGTTCCAGAGGATGTGCTCTCCATCTCTGTCTCTAGTCTGCATTGTTGGTTGATGAACGATCTGTACCCATGTCAAAATTCAAGTTATTGTCAATGCACATCAGAAAACCAGCAGTAAGAGGTCGAATTCTTTTTTTTCTGTCTCTGTAACAGAAAACACAATATGTATATAACATTTATGTAGCAATAAATGTGCCATCTTTTTTTAACTCTATTGTATGTGCCTTTATTTCCCTCTTTCAGCATTTGGTTTTCATCTACAACTTCATACAGCAAAACTGGATTAAAATACGTAACTTCATTTCACTCACATCTGAATTATTGAGTCAAAGCTTGGCATTACGACTGCTGGGCTTTTCAAAAGATTTTGGACATATACAAATAAGCTTAAAAAAATTCTCATGTTATTCCAAACCTGTATGGCTTTCTTTCTTCCGTGGAACATAAAATATGTTTTGAAGAATATTAGTAACCAAACATTTCCCATTGAATTCCGTTGTATGGCCAAAAAATATAATGGAAGTTACAGGAAATTAAAACTGTTACCAATTCATCAAATTATCTTTTTTTGTGTTGAGGGTGAGTAAATGATTACAGAATTTTCATATTTGTGTGGACTTTCTATTTAAACAACTGCACAAACACTGTTCATCATATTTACAGTTAGTTTTCTTTATAAAGCATTATGGAACCCTTTTCTGTTTTCAGTACAGTGTAAAAAACGCACAATGCAATATTTAGGTAAAAAAAAGGTTTTATTATTTTGCCTTTATAAAATAGTCTGTATAGCTTTTATTGTTTGAAAAAATGTCTTTGCACTGAGAAAACATTTTCTTTTTAAAGTAATTCAGATTTCAATTGTAAGAGTTCTACATCTGTCTTTAACTTGACTGAAAGACAAACACACTTTGCGACTCTAGTGAATGATCATGGGAAAATAGCATTGGAGTATGACACTGACTGCCGCTCTTTCATTGCAGGGTGTGTGCATATTCCCACGTATTCCCAGTGTTAATTGACTTCCTAATTCAATTATTTGTTTTTCCCATTTCTGTGTCAGTTCTGAAATATGGGAGCATCTGTTTTGTCCCAGTAGCGGTGAATGGTTTACAGCCAGAGTCTTTCTGCGCAATGCAACTTCCAGCATACCTCACGAAACTCTAATAACAGTTCGCTCGGTTTATTTCTCATTTTTCATCTCATCCGTACATTTTTACTCAATGACATCAGTCCTGGCTGTCCAATTAAAAGACTAAACTAAATCCCAGAACTCATCTCCTTGGCTTACACATCTGCCCTAAATTATGACTCTGTACATGTGTGCGAGAGATGCTTTCTCATTGGATTTGTCCTGCGCTGACAGGTTAGGCCCCAGATCTGCTGTGAGACAGGAACGGCACTGGGGAAGAGTTGCTAAATGCTGGAGAGACCTCGGCCAATTCTTACTCTGTAAGCCTTCCAACACGACACCTCATCTGGAGGCCGCTCCAACTCCGCTGGCTGGGTGGGAAGGCTTTGTCCCGTTTCCTCCCTGTGTGTGTTTTTGTGCGACTGTGTGCATATTCCTTCCTGCCTTTATCAAAACCGTGCCCTGAAGTGTTTATTTGCAGTCATCTTGAAAAATGGGCAATGTTTTATAAGCATGGGACCACCGTGTTTGCGAGCTGACTTCCTGTGGATCTGGCTGCCTGGGACAGCCCAGCGAGGGAGTGTCATGGTGGGCTTGCTGACAGGAGCATCTTGGCTTCTGCTGCTGGACCGCAAACAAGGATGCCTCAGGCTGACATGCATTTGATAATGATGTTCCTGCTGACTCTTTTCCTTTCAGTGAAATCGCTATTAGGTTCATGATTGATGACCACAGTTAGGGCTCTGTGTACCAGACTTCTATATTTACCAGATTTTATATTTAAAATTCATGAACTGAATTCTTCTAAACAGGTACTAATGCCATACTATTACTAATACTTGCTTATATTACAGTATACCAGTGCTACGGTTCTGCTTATCAGCCAAACCATGACCCCTAGTCAAATTCTGTTCACTTGGTGTCCCATGACCTTTTTTAAGAGATGTTTTTAATGTGAGAGCTGTTGAGAAACTATTCTTAACAAAAAATGAATCTTGGATGAAATGTAACATCTTTAAATGTTGATATCCACTCCTTAAAATGGATATTTTGGTCTGTCCAGTCAGTGTCAGAGGTCTTGAGTCCAACAATTCAGAATCATACATTTTTGCTTCATCTGTTGAACCGATTCAGTTGACTGTAATAAAAATATTTTTAATGATAAACTAATTTAAATCTCAAAAATCTATGTTTGTCTAGGTCTAGGCAAGCAACTTAATTATTTGTCACTGTTACCAACAGTATTTCGGTTGTTATTACAGTTATTTATCTATTTGCATTGTTTTTAGTAATATGCACAGTGCATATAACATTTAGTCTGAGGTTGATGATCAACATTTTCCGAAGGCTACGCTCTCGTTTAACTGACACTGGCTGATAGAAGAACAAAAAAAGCTTTCTCTTGTAAGATTTTCAAGCACAATTTGAAATCCAAAATGTGGAAAGTTGCATTAAAACAGCTGAAACAAAATATTTGTGCACGTCTTATTAGTGTAGATTAGTCTACATCAGGGACCGTTCACACAGGGCCCATTCTTGCATTTAAATAGCTACAGCAAAACACTGCAATGCCTCTCTCTATCTGGATCTCATCCGGATCCCCAAACGGTGACAGACAGCGCTCCCTGCTGAACATGCTGCAGGGATTTTAAATAGAGATCCTTTTGTGTTTGCCTGCAGCTCCACAGTCCTCCTCACAGCTACAAGGCCACACCGGCTGCACCCACACAGAGAAATGAAAACACTGCAGACCCACGACAAAGGGTGGAGTCATCAGTACTTACACCAGGGGTGCCCAAACTCGGTCCTGGAGGGCCGGTGTCCTGCAGAGTTTAGCTCCAACCCCAATTAAAGACACCTGAACCAGCTAATCAAGCTCTTATAGGCATACTAGAAACTTACCAGCAGGTGTGTTGAGGCAAGTTGGAGCTAAACTCTGCAGGACACCGGCCCTCCAGGACCGAGTTTGGGCACCCCTGAATACACACAAGTTGTTTTTGCTCTTAGTTCTTGGGTTGGTCTGTAAGCACAAATGCAAAGTTTACAGGATAATTAAGTTCTGTTACTAATTAACTTAGAAATGACATGAGGATGAGTAGGCTAGGCGATGACAGAATTTTCATTTTGGGAGGAACTATCCCGACACCAAAATTATGCACAATAAAACAAAAACAATGATTGATTGTGAAGTTATCATCCTGTAGTGCTCCTCCAGTCGGTGACCCATTTGTCTCCTCATATTATATTAAGGAGGTTGAAGCAGAGGTTTTCTTCTTCACTGAGATAAATCTGGAGGTATAATAGAAACACTTGGGAAAAATATTGTTTCTTATTTTCCCAAACCGTCATGTCTGTCACAGCCAGATCTGATGAGATCTGTTAGCACACACCCTCAGAACGCAGCCAGTGCATCTTCCCCAGTACAGCCATCATCTGTACAACAGTTTTGTCATCATTTAAGTTTTGGTGAAGTTTAATTTATTCAGTTGTGATTTCATTGATTTTTATTGTTCTATTAGCATTACTGGCCTCGTTTCGTTATATTTTTCTATCAGTTTTGTGGCAGTGTGGATATACTAGGGTGTGTTAAAGTGTGTTTGGCATCACTGTAAGAGTCGATCATTTGCATTATGTAAATCTGCTGTCTGCAGTGTTCTATCACTAGATGGCGCTGTCAGTTTAAACAGCTGTCAGGGCATCGTTTAGTCAGCGTGTAATGCTGGGTGAATAACACAGAGCAAGGAAAAATACAACAGTACACGGTATTGCGTATTCATAATGCTCTTAGGTAATCTGACATTTCTATGACATCTATTTTTGGTATTTTTTTAATAACGAAATTCGCTCTAGCACTGCAAAATTTAATTTAGGCAAATATATGTGTTTTTCTTGACATGATTAGGCTACTAATCATAAAAAATCAACTTGAATTTTTTATTACTTATTTTATTGTAGCACCAAGACAAACTCTCAACAAAATTATTTTAGGATGGTGATGGTGGTGATGATGCGGAATGATGGGGGAAATCAGTACATTAGCCTATATACCATTGAATCATTAAATAATGAATGAATTAAAATCTTCCACACCAACATTAAACAATACACAAAATTATAGGCTGTGGAAATTATTTATTTTATTTTGGTTTGATGAAACCACATTTGATTCTTTCTCTAAACTTTGACCTCATACTCCCACAACTTGTGTATTTTTATTTGTAGCCTAAATTATTATTATTGTTATTATTATTACTTTTTTGTTTTGCTTTTTACTTGACAAGTTAATTTAATGAAAAGAAACAACAAAAAAGGATTTTAGCACGAATAGAATGTTTTTGAATTATTAGTTTACTAAATGTATTGAGGGTTTACAATTTTTTTTTTCAATACTGAAAAATCAAGGGACATTTGTTCCCATCTTGAAAATGGCCCATATACTTTCTCTGTCCTGTTATAATAATTAATTATCACATGAAAACCCTTGATTTCACCGATACTGGAAGCACAAGGGCTCGCATGGCCTACACCCAATTTCTGCGCATTGTGATCAGGTGAAAAGCGTCCTGTGGAGCAGGTCAGCTGATCGTGGATCAGGCAGCGGCGCGGGGTGGAGTGAGTGATGGGTGTGGGCGGGGCTCTGCGCTCTTCAATAACCCGAGTGCGTGAAGTAAACCTAGTCTGAAAACAAGACGTGCAACAAGTGACTTTGACCAACTGAGAGGAGATGGAGCTTTCGCTTTGTGTCACAGCTGTTTACAGAGCTTGATCAGCAAATAAACTAGTATTTTTTGGATAAACGACAGACAGCGGTGAGTGCTGATTTTGGGTTTTGTTTTTATTTATTAGTGTGCGAATCTCTGCTGTTCTAGAGGCATTTGGGCCACATGGTAGTAGGTGAAATAAAGTGTATTAAAACATTGAAATTAAAGTTTATAAACTTAAATGAGCAGCCAAACAGGTAATGTTCTTGTATTGTAAACCAAACTATATTATTAAACTGCAACTGCTTGGAGCATCTGTTAGGATGATTGTTTGGTATTAATTACGCAAAATATTAATTAGTATGCAGAAAGCAATTCAACAAAAAATAAACAAGTAAATAAATAAATACAACTTTTGGCTCAACCATATGCATGTTTTAGATGCATAGAAATGTAACCCCCAAAATAAATAGTTGCATTATTCAACATGATTAGATTTGCAGTGTAGTGTAAACCAAAATGTAAATTAATTCACTTGCATTAAAAAATGAAATTAATCTGGTCAAACAGTATCGATGCAGTCTGCCTGATGTAAGTAAATGCGAATGAAGTGTATTCCTGCTATCCCTCCTGACAGAGTTATGGTGTTTGCTCTGTCATCTAAAGATTGATTATCCATAAACCTTATTGTTGAACATTTTTTGTTGATGCTCTGTAGCTATAGCCGTTTTTGGTCTAGATCAGATTTAGTTGGTAGCGAGAGTTAAACTTAAGACAGTTTCAAAAGAAAAACTCTGTTTTGAGTTTCCCTGGAAGAGGAATGCAGGTGGAGGCCTGGTTGCAAGAGGTGGCCCAGCCTGAGTTAGCTTCCCTGTCAAAGCTACACATTTCCAGTGGGCACAGTGAGAGGAAAGGAGCTACATTAACACCATTGAGTCCCTCTGCACATAGTACATGTGATACAGGAGCTGAAAGAGGCTATTGTGTCATATCCCTTTTTCTGCAGCAGAGCTCTGTTCCTTGTGGATAAGGGGGCTTGCCGCTTTTTAACTTGCCCTTATTGTTCTTTCTCATCCCACTCTATGGAGCTGGAAAGTTTGAGTCTCTTCTGCTCACTTGAGTGTGTCGGACGATGAGAAGAACTTTCCTTTTTGGCTTGTTTGTTTATGATGATGTGCTCGTTTGGTGTTTTTGTAGTAGTTTTTATTCTCAAGACTTTAGGTCTTCCAATCCTATGCTTTCAACCTGTAGGCTCTAGTGTCACCTTCATTCTTCATTGAACGGATTCTTTACTTGCTCATTGAAAATGAACCAATGCTGTCTTTGTTTTCTTCATTGTCAAGCCCTCAGGGATCTCACAGGTTGCATGCATCGTAATACACTGCATGCTTTGGTCATACCATTTGCTGTTGCAACAAAGACATCAATATGACTCCTGCAATCTTTTGTTGGCTTTGAGGTGAAAGGATGTTATCAGTGGGGTCCAGAAGAAACTGATAATAGTCTGTTGCCTGGTGTGATGCCTGTAGTGGGGTGATAGTTTTGCAGCTTTGTGTTTTGCCATCCCTGAGGCACAATACTGTTGCTCATTGCGTATGTCACTGAAATTCTTTGGACGTGATGTCAAACATAGTATGAGTGCAACTGGGTGTTATTGAAACAAATTATATGAAAACGTCTTCACTGCTATACTTTAGTTTATTTCCATAAAAGATATGAGCTCTTGACAGACAATTTAGTCACCAGCTGTTTCAAGAGAATTGAATACTAAATCTGACTTCCTCTGTTTTTTTCCCCCTCCACTTATCTTTCTAACGCAGCCCCCATACTGTACAGTGACATCATTTACTTTTTTTTTTTTTGCCAATGTTTGTTTTTGTTGAGATGTAATCTACATAGCACAGTCAGCAATGTCAGTGTGATGTGATTGAGATTATAAAGTCTGAAACCGGGCTTTTTTGCATGCTTGCCATGCTCTTATGAAGTTAGCGGTTATTATTGCACTGTTTGAAATGGCATCAGATATTTTAAGTCGTCATCTAAATCAAGTTCCTTGGAATAACTACAAAGACTGTGGCACGTGCCTGTGTCAATGTTTGTCTCAGAATAAATTCCAAACACTGAGCAATGAAAGTCTTTTCAAGGTCCTGTTTTGTCCAAACAACCTTTGTTTGTGATGGAGAATCATGCTAAAATCTTTACTTTGGGGTCTGAAAAGCCTTGCTTCCTAAATTTTGCACAATTATCTTATTTTAAGTCTTAAGAAGATAAACCATATGGCATAAACAAATGCTGTCAGACAGTCTCATTGTGGTCTTTTAGAATTGCAAAGATAGCGTAAGCATCACAGACTACTTGTGTAATAATGAGATTATGGCTTTGTTTGCAGAGGTGAGCCGCTCCACAGAGAGGGATTTGGTTGTTTCTCTCAGTGTTCCTGATGGAGTCTTATAGAGTTAGCGGCATGCCAAACACTGGACTGTCACAAGGCTATACGCAGCCTTCCCGCTCGAGAGGCCAGACCAATGGTACTTATGGCCTCAGTATCAGAGTTCAAGGAATAGATGGACACCCTTATGTGGTCCTCAATAACCAAGACAGAGGTCCGAAACCCTATGCAGTTCCACAAAACAATAATGGATATATGGATTCTGAAAGCCTGTCCAATTATGATGAATATGATTTCAAAGGAAGCCGGAAGAATCTTTCTGAAGGCCCATATATGGATTTTATGTCTCCAAAGCTCCATGGAGGTCCTCACAATGGGACTTCCGATCCTAAGAAGCAGTCCAGTCTGTTAAACTTCCAAAAGCATCCAGAGATTCTCAAGCCATATGATCCTGAGAGCAATACTCTCGATAGCTTTCGAAGTCTGCCTTCAGTTGAGAATCAAAATACCTACCCAGGATCCCTACCCAGAGCCAACTCCCCAGTCGTAAGCCAAGCCAGATCCTCCAGCAGTGTTCCAGAAGCATCTTTACCGGATGACAGGGGACACGCCCAACCTCAGGTTCGTCCCCAGACACTCCCGTTCAATGTCCAACCTCAAACCAGTCCAGCCAAAGACCACGTTCTGTCACAGCCTCAGATCAAACCCCCTGTGCAAACACAACCTCAGGTTAAGCCACCATTTAAGACTCCAGTGCCCTACCAGACTCCGTCTCAGCCTTCTCAACGCCTTCCAGTTCCTCAGCCATCTACAATAGCCAACAACCCCAATGACCAAACCAAGGCCTCTTCTAGACCTTCCAGCTCAGTAAGTAGCGCAAACTCCAGTCTGGAACGAAGTCGACGTGAACCAGATGTGTTGCCCTTGCGCCGTGTTGACTCCAGTGGCCCAGTGCTGCAGTCTTCCTCCTCCCGAAACTCCTCTCTGGGCTCCACCACACCAACCAAGGAAGACCAGTTGGACCAGCTTTATGCAGAGACCATCAACCGCCATGAGAACCGGCGCTACATCCCATTCCTGCCTGGCACAGGGCGTGACATTGATACGGGTTCAATTCCAGGTGTGGATGAGCTCATCAAGAAGTTTGACAGCAAAGAGACTCAACAACGTAGGGGTCGGTCAGCGCGGAGGAATCGACTTAACCCAGAAGACCGCAAGCGTTCCCGTAGTGTCGATAGCGCCTTGCCATTCGGTCTTGGGGGTGACTCTGACTACTTGGATGAAGTTAGTCGGAATCGAGGCAGGTCTACAGAGCATCTCCTTCGCCCGTCACTGCTCCTGCAGAAGGCCGCTGGAGTGAAGACCTCCCCCATGTCGCCAACTTCCACTGTCGGACCCAGGATAGACCTAAGAAGCACAACACAAGTTAAAAGTGCTCCAGGCTCTCCTCAGGGCACAGTCTCCAACTCTTCAGCTGCTATTTTAGGGTACAAGAATCCCCAGAGTCGTCCCTCTGTAGCACCTGTAGAGAATAAAAATGAAGAGGCCAAACCATCACAGGGTATGAAGTGCCTGTCAAGTGTGAAAATGGGACCAATTTCTCGTCCCGCTGTCAATGATAAAACATCAAGCACTGAAGTGGATGCTCAGGTAAGAATGAGGTCTTCCTCTTTGCTATTCTGAAATATTCCCACCATTATGGGGTGACCAGTAATTTGTTTTATGCATGTATACATTATTTGCCCAGGTGACGCCTGATCTTCTGAAAGGTCAAGAAGAGCTTTCACAACAAACAAATGAAGAGACTGCCAAGCAGATATTATTCAGTTACTTCAAAGATGGGTGGGTGCACTTTTCAAATTGTTTTGTTAAACATATCAACAAATTCTAAATAGTTTTTTTTTTTCAAAAACATTAAAGAAAAACATTAACTTAAAATATTTATTAATTGGTCATTGGCAAATGAGAGTCCATGATAAAGAAAGGGGAAAACCCTTTTAAAAATCTAAAATATAATATATGCATACCATATTCTAAAGAAGTTTTGATTTAATGCATGCATAATTATAATAACTTTTAAAAACATTTCTTTATTATTATTATTATTATTATTGAGGGTTTTTTAGGTTTTTAGGAGTGTTGTCATTTTATTGGAGTATTGACATTTTATTTATTTATCCTATTATTATTGGCCTTAACAAAGAGTCATGAAGGTCTGCAGGGCTCCTCTATAAGATTTCATTTCCTTTACTATTTTTTTTCTGCTACATGTTGGTTTCACCACTTGACTTTAATCTGGCACACTAAAGTTTTTGACAAATTAAAACAGCGACGATTGTGTCCTTATTGCTCTATGGTTGTTTCCTACTCAATAGTGTTCACTCTTTTTCTGAGAAGTGAGATTTTTCTTTGGAATTTAAGGTAGTTTCCACATAGTCTGACACATAATGATAACACTACAAGAATTTTACCTCCCCTACATTGATTTGTGTACAGTAGAATCATCCACTCACAACTTGCACTCCCACACCTCTATCTCACCCTTTCAAGGAAAAAAAACAGGTTCTTAATGTTCCTCCTCTAACATCTTACATCAAAATGGCAAGTCATTTAAAAAAAGCTGCTTGTTAGATGTTCCAAACCGTTCTTTGTCTTACTGCCAACAACTCAAATCTTTTTATTTTTTTTATATGATCACTGCACAGCTTCAAACGCATGCTGTAGGTGCCCGACGGCCCAACCTGCTCTAGTGAATAGCTGAACCCGTGCCCTCCCTGAACTCCATATTCTTGATGTCAAAAGTTCCGCCCTCTCTGCATTCCTTATTTGTCGAATGGAGGGAGGTAAGCAGAGCGGATTATACACCAGTGTCTGTGAACCCTCTGAAGCCTTGCAGATGTAGGATCAGATATCTTCTGGTCAATGGCAACCTTTATTAACCAGCCCTACACACTGAGGTAGTGGTTAGTTACCATTCAGAGGCACGTGCCGTAGATGCACCAGGGTCGTGGTAGTTCTAATGGAGCAAAACTACATTGTCAGCGGTGTTGTGACATGACACGTCTGTTGGCGACAGCAGCTTGCGTCATGAAACCGTTAATGACAGTCTGCTCTGTGGGAGGTGTGTGTGTGTGCATGAAGGAGAGGCGGTGCTGGTCTGTTGGTTTCTCCTCTCTCTTTGTGAAATCTAATGATACGCTTTAGTCTTTATGCATGGCAGTAACCCAATGTTCTTTGCTTTTCCCTGATGCATCACTCGAGTGCCCTGGGAACATGCGGGCGTCCGCGTCCCTGCTCAGACACACATTCCCAGACATGTGACTTGTTAAAAGAAGGCAGTAATTAGGGTGGGCAATGTCATGAGGTGACACATCAAAGCTTGAGTACTCTGTACTCTCCACGCAGGCAAAGAGCCAGGCTGATTTTTCCCAGAAATATCAGGGATTATACTCTGATCCAGTCACTCACACACACACACACACACACACACACACATACACTATCAACACACACTTTGGCTCAGAGAAAAGGACTCTCAAACCATCTGAATGAATTATGAGCATTTGTGTCATGTTTTGCAGGAGCAATGATAATGATGACACCACCAAGAGGAAGGTCAACCTGGTGTTCGAGAAAATCCTGACCTTGAAGTCACGGGCCGCTGGGAACGTGCAAGGCGACAACAAAGTGAGCCGTTGTTGTGGCATTGTAATTGGGTTCAACAAACAGCTAAGACTGTGAGCCTCTTATAAGAGAGACTTAGTCTATCTCTTGGAGAAAGTATAAAGGCTGACTGCGGTTATTTACTCAGCGAACAGCATAGTCATGGCTAATGTTTAAACATATGCAAGCAAATTCAGACAACCTAGCTAACCAACCTAAAATTTAACACACACCTACAAAATCATAAAATCTTGTATATGGAAAGACCAGCTTAGAGTGAATGAGCATTATAAATTCCCATCTTTTGAAATATTTATGATTAGAACAGGGATTTTTCTTGAGAACCTGCTGTTTTTATTCAGCTTTTATGTGAATCTGTATTGAATCACTATCATATAGTGCTAAAAAGAGCTCTGTTGCTTATAAACCTTCCTCTTTCAGTCTCCAGACCTTCCAGCCCAGGCTAGAGCCCTTCAGGAGCAGAAAGCAGAACTGGAAAAAGAAATCTCTGATCTCAAGAAACAGCTTGAGGATGAAAGCAAGGTAACGGTGAAACCCTCTCTCTCTCTCTCTCTCTCTCTCTCTCTCTCTCTCTCTCTATTTTTATGGATTTTTGAATCGTGAATCGTCAATTTCGGACAGTAATTGATTTAAAACGCTAAGAATCGAATGAATCGTGATTTCTATAGCAATTCAGTGCTTTCAAAATATATACACATTGAATTACTACAAGCACGAATTAATGGAGACTCCATTAATTGGTGTCTCCAGTATATAAAACAATCATAAAATTGCCATTAGGAAAAAAATTATAGATTACAAATGATTGATTATTGTCCAGCAGTGTATTTGATTACTTATAGCAAATTCAAAGTAAGAGATGAGAAAATAATTCCTTGTAAAACAAAATAAATAATAATAATACATACATGCATACAATTATTGTATTTGACATTTCTGTCACTTCTAATGATGGCTACACCCCTGGTGTGACAAAATGTTAGCCTATACATAATACATTTAAAGCTCTTTTTTTTAAATCTTGGCTTACATAAATTTCTACATATGTCATGCCAAAGCATCATTAAACTAGCATCTAACAATGGACGAAAGTGTTTTTTTGTTTTTGTTTGCTTTTTCTAACCTATGGTTCTGTAACCATAAAGGCTGCTGTGTAATTTCCCTCCTGACTAAGCATTTAAAGAATTTAGGGGAAGCCTTTAAATAATCCTGTGAATGCACTTAAAGAATGCAGAATCGAATCGTTGTGAATCGAATCGATTCACTGTCTACCCAAAGATTCACAGCCCTACCACTAACACCTCTGCAGCTTTAACTCGTCAACTGTACCATGGACCCCTGCTCTGTCTGTTTGGTCAGTCTGATAGAAGCTTCCGTGTTGACAGAAAATCCCACTCCTATCACCCCTTAAGATCAATAATCATATTAACCAATTACTGGCTTATTATAAAGACTGGGCCTTAAATCCAAAAAAAGATGCCCAGTGTCTCAAACAGTCAATGATTTTGAAGGTTCAGTAAGGTTACCGTCATTTCATGTCCTTACTGTCATTTCTTATTATATCTCTCTCTGCAGAAGCGCAGTGATCTGAGTGAGACTCAGCTGAAGACGGGAGCAGGAATGAAAGACTTGAGGAGAGAGCTGGACCAGAGTCAAGCCGAGTGCAGCAGACTGCAGGACAAGCTTAGTAAAACAGAGGCTGACCTGCGCACTACAGTGGAGGAGTAAGATACTGTCCTGTGGAAAGACCCACAATAAATATGTAGAAAACTCACTAAAAATAGAATACCTGTAATTGACAAATTCAGTTAAAAGCTCATATGTGACCCTGGAGCACAAAACCAGTCTTAAGTCGCTGGGGTATATTTGTAGCAATAGCCAAAAATACATTGTGTGGGTCAAAATTATTGATTTTTCTTTTATGCCAAAAATCATTAGGATATTAAGTAAAGATCATGTTCTCTTTTTCACGTTTCCTTGGTTGGTAGATGCACCGGGGACCTGTTTATAGCACTTAAAACCTGGAAAAGTCCGATTTTCATGATATGTCACCTTTAAAGGTGATTTTCTCAATATTTCGATTTTTTTTTGCACCCTCAGATTCCAGATATTCAAATAGTTTTATCTAGACCAAATATTGTCCTATCCTAACAAACCATTCATCAATGGAAAGCTTATTTATTCAGCTTTCAGATGATGTATAAACACTTAAGAGTTTTGTGGTCCAGGGTCACATATGTTAAACTTCTAGCCTGCACATTTGATTATATTTAAATCCATTCTGCAGAATTTGACCCCAAGTTCAAAGCAGAAGTTGATGTGAATCCTTCTTACGCGGTGAAAATCTATACTACCCTCAGATATGCAAGTTTCTGGGATTTCTCCATCCCGACTCTAAGGTTGTCAAAATAAAGTGTAAATTATCCTCTGTGACTCCATGGTTGGAATTGGCAGGGGTTTATATGGGCATGAGCTCAGCAGAATACCAGGCCTGTCTGCGTTGGCTCTTGTTTCAGTTCAGAATGCAGGTATTCTGAGTGTATTTGTGTGTGTGTTTATATCAGACTCTACCAGGTGAAAATGGAGAAAGAGCAGTACCAGACTGAGATTCGAGACCTTCAGGACCAGCTCTCAGAGATGCACGATGAGCTGGATGGAGCCAAGCAATCTCAAACAGACAGCACAGACAGAGAGGCCATGATGGAGGTACAGCATTAATACTTTTAATCAGCAAGCAGATATTAAATTAAACAAAAGTGACAAAAACTTTTATAATATTACAAAAGATTTATAGTTAAAATAATTACTGTTCTTTTGAATTCTCTATTCATCAGAGAATCCTTAAAAATGTATTACAGTTTCCACAAAAATATTAAGCAGCGTAACTGTTTTGAACATTGATAATAATAAGAAATTTTTCTTGAAATTCTAATGATTTGTGAAGGATCATTTGACAGACTGGAGTAATGACTGCGGAAAATAAAATATATTTAAATCGAAAACCAGTATTTTAAATTGTACTGCTATTTTATAATATTGCTGTTTTTTTACTGTATTTAATAAATGCACCACTGGAAAGCATACTGATCCCAAACTTTTGAACAATAGTGTAACTAATGAGGCACATAAAATATCATGGAAAGCCGTATATTTCCCATTCAAATTTTACTCTTCAGTAATCCGTAGCAACAGATCCAGCTTTGCATATTCAAAATAATTAAGACTTGAAACTGATGGCAGAACCTCTAACATTGTACTGTCTTCTCTAGGACTTCATACAACTGAAGCTAGACCTCCAGGAGCTGCTTCTAGCCAAAGAGGAGCAGGAGGAGCTGTTGAGGAGGCGTGAGAGGGAGCTGACCGCTCTCAAAGGAGCCCTGAAAGAAGAGGTGGCAACTCACGATCAGGAAGTGGATAAACTTAGGGAGCAGTATGAAAAGGAGATCCGTAAGCTGCAAATGGCTGTGGACGAAGCAAAACAGGTAAATTATATCTGCCTTTTTACGTTTTTAACCAAACCACCTCACAAATAAATCAGCGACAGCAGAGGTTTGTGTGATGTTAGAAACCATGTAAACATTTCCTGATCCTATTCCCTCTCTATCTCCCTATCATTTCCCGTCCTCACTGAAAGTGCCATGTAGCAAAGGAAATGTGAGGTTTGAAGTATTTTTATGCAGATTTCGCATGCAAGCATAGATGTTAAGACACACACATGTACTAATTTGTCAAATGATATAATCAGTTCAACACAAATATTGTCACAATATTAAAAACACTTTCACCTTCAGCCTCATCATCAGTTTTCATAAGAATTGAGTTCCTAGCAACTTCCAGTAGTTGACCATGATTATTTTGTTCAGATGAGGGGAAAACGGATGACAAAATCCCCAAATTCTGAAGAGACATGCAGTAAGACGTCGCGAGTTACAGAATAGAACAAACAGGAAGAGAAGGAGTGAAAGAGGTAGTTTGAGGACAGATAGGTCCTGGTGGCTGGAACTGCTTTAGCCTGCTTCTTAGCTCACTTCCTTTCTGCAACAAAGGAACTTCCTGTCCAGAGGAGGCCATTGTTGTCTCAGGTAAGCTGTATTTTAAAAGAGTAAACAGACAAAGCGCTTAATCTTGGTCAGGTGCCACAGTAAACCTGGTGCAGATCTCATTGTGCTTATTTTCGAAATGGCTGCACTAACGGATGCTGGGAGAATAGTGGATGGTTTTGTCCTTGGATCTTTGAGAAGTGGACAAAGAGACCGATTATGGACATTGGCTTTCTGGATATCTTAGCTGGCAACCAAGCCATCAGGCTCAACGAGTATTACAGTGCGCCTCTTCTTTATGGTGTTAGTGTTGATAGGAAGGCCCCATGTGGAGGAACACTGAAGGGTGAAGCACTAAATGGAGTTTAGCGCTGCTTGATTGCAGTGGCAGGCCGTCACTAATCTAATGAGGCTCTGATGGGGTGGTTGGCTGGTCTTTCTCTCCCTTTCTTTGAAAATGAATGATGGGTTTGTTTCATATGCAAATAGCTGGGGGAATTGCACATGACCAATAAGTGGGTCACTGTGCAGACAAGGGGTCTTACAGATGACACAATGAGGGGGGGGAGGTCTGTACAAAAAGGTTAGTTTGATTTGTTTGCCTTTGTTTTTTCCCCATAAGGTATTCTCCAACGTTTGCATTAGTTTAGACTACTGGTCTCAGGTTTCCCAGTACACCTTATGTGGATATTTCTACAAGGCTTTTGTTACCAGCAATGTAGAAATTGTAGGTGGTCAGTATAACTCTGTGTTTGTTTCTGTCCGTTTGTATGGCTGAATATAAAGGTGTTGCTCTGCCCTAATAGCAGGAGGGGGAACAGAAAGGGAAGTGGGGGGGTCACAATGTCCCCCTCTCAGCAAGAGATTCCTGATTCTCAACGGTTAGGCATCCTTGTGAAGGGATTCTCTCCCTGCTCCAATAGCCTTCCCTGTTTTCTTATTCGTAACTGGATTCTTTTACAAAAACCAGACCCTTACTATTATGACTAAGATTAGTTATGGACCGTTATATCAGCCAATTATTTCCATTTTGAGACGTCAAAATGTCCACTTGGTGGATTCAAAAGTTTTACCTGTATGGTACCTTATATGTATGTATATATGTATGTGTGTGTGGTTGTACATACATATATATGTAGTTGTTTTTTTGGTGTTTGGCTTAGTGTTATGTTAGAATCATTATTATACTCTTATACCTTTTGTTCTTTAATATTTTGAATTGTTTTTAGCTTTATTTTTTGTTTTTCATTTAAATGTTAAGTTTTGAAATTTTGTTGTATGCATTTGTCATTTTTATTTAATTTCTTTATTTTTAAAATGTGTATAAGTAGTATTTATAAAGATTTAGCTTTTAGTTTTGGATCTGTTTTTAGTTGTTTTAATACTACAATTGATTGCTTCTGTTGTCCTCATTTGTAAGTCGCTTTGGATAAAAGCATCTGCTAAATGACTAAATAAATAAATATTAGTTTGATACTCCATAATGGCATTGTGAATGGATAAGAGTTTTTGTTTTCAAAATGATTGTGATAAATGTGTTTATTAATCATGTATAACTGATTTATTGTCAATAAATGTGTATTATATCTCTAGGTTTTTAAATTAAAAGTTCCCATGGATTATAGATATAAAATCTTTTCATTAGCAATTGCTGATTTTCAACTTTAAACGCATATTATTCCTGACTGCTGAATTGGTACCAGAAACAAAAACTAAGTAAAATGAAAGCAATTTGATGATATCATGTATCATATCTTTTGAGATACAGTGGGTTAATATTACAGTAAGTTAATAATTTCTTCTTGAAATAAGTCTCTTATGCTCCTCAAACCTGTATTTGATCAAAATACAGTAAAAAATGTAATATTGTGAAATATTATAACAAATTAATAGAATTTTTAAAACATTTTCTATTTTAATATATTTTAACATGTTGTTTATTCCTGTGATGGCAAAGCTGAATTTTCAGCATTCATTGCTCCAGCCTTCAGCGTCTCGTAATCCTTTAAAAATCGTTTTGGTGCTCAAGAAACATTTCTTATTATTGTTGAAACAATGAAACAGTTGTGCTGCTAAATAGTTTTGTATCAGTGATAAAAAAAAAATTCAGGATTATTTGATGAATTGAAAGTTCAAAAGAACACCATTTAGTTAAAGTAGAGATTTTTTTAAATTATATACAAAAAATGTTTTACTGTCACTTTTGATCAATTTAATCTGTCCATGCTGAATATTTTTTTTTAAAGTGAAGTGTAAGTTATGAAGGTAAATGTAAAAAATGTCTCGGTTGTCTCTGGTCTACCCTACAGCCCCTCATATGAACAACTCATATTAGTCAAGCACCACTGAAAATCCAAAACAGATCTTGCATGGGTGGCTGGTATCAGGATCTGTAGCCTTTGGTGTATTTGAGTGCAGCGGCGTTGCTGTGCTGTATTTGTTTGTTTTGTGGGCTGTGGCTGATAGAGAGCGCTTACGGTCTCCTTGGGGCTGTTTGGGGAGCCGACGGTCTCACAGGACGTGGTGTGTTTCCTCAGGTGATGATAGCAAACTGTTCCGGCCTGCTCTGTGGTGATTCAGCTGGATGCCTGAGTGGGAAGAGGGGAAGTGTAGGAGGAGATAGAGGGACAGAGGGCTGTGCAACACTGGGGGAAAAAAAGAACAAAAACAGTGAAGAAAAGCCATATGAAAGCAAAGAGCTTCAAAGAGATTGTGCGTCTACGTCTCACCCTTCAGCCTAACTTTACAGTGTCTTGATGCACAGTGACAATGATTGTAAGAGATTACTGTGACAGTTCATAGTCTACATAAAAACAGCGGCCCTCATGCGTGACGCACACTTTGCGTGTAAGTAGGCCATGGCAGGGTCCTCACTACAGGCTGAACTCACTCCAGCACTGGCCTGGATTCCTCTGCCATTGTTCTCACTGTCCCGCAGAGGAGCCAAAGTCCCCTGCTGCCACATGAAGTGTAGCGTCCTGGAACCCTACAAACCCCCCACCATGAGCTCAGCAGAGGGGGTCCGACCCTCTGAGCTCCTGCCTTTATGAGATCAAACACAGAAGCACAAAGCTAAGGATTTAGCCCAGGCTCCGATTGAGGCCAAACTTCTTGGCAGTGGTTTTAAAGATGGGAGCGAGTGGAACATGATGGCAGTTATACCTGTAATGGTAGTGGCATGTGTCTTTGTGTATAGAAAACATGTGATGAGTCGCTTTAAGTTACAGTCACACCCAGTCTCATGACACCATCTGTATGTCTGAAGTGTTTATAACGGGTGTTTTGAATTTGGCTTTTATAAAGGAGGTGGCTGGGAAAGTTATTTGCCCAACCTGCTTCTCATTTCTGTTCCAGAGTCATAGTTACAAGGTGAAGGAGTTGTTTTATTTATTTACACAACGGTTCAAAGGTTTGGAGTCAGTAAGATTTTTTAAAAATGTTTTTTAAAGAAGTCTCTTATGCTCACCAAGGTTGCATTTATCTATATAAAATACAGCAAAACTATATATTGTTAAAATAACTGTTTTCCATTTGAATATGTAACTTGTTCCTGAAATGGCAAAGCTGAATTATTCCATTCAGCACATTCAAGATTTATTCAAAATAGTTATCATTATAAATTTATTTACTGTCATCTGATCATTTTAATGCATCTTTGCTAAAAGTAATAATTGCTTAAAAAATCTACTGACCCCAAACTTTTGGTAGCTTACAATGAAGCAAATGAACGTTAAAACATGAAAACATTATGAAAAGTACAGAGAAACTAAAGGAAAACAACTGAAGCCCCGGTTACACCTGGTTTTAACAGCAGTCTTGTGGGATATTATCTGGATATGCCATATCCGCCAAGTTTGCATTGTTATGTGACCCATGACATCTGCCGCGTCACTGTTTCCAACTATTTATTAATACAGCAACTTATCTCTATGGTTTTGTGGGTAGTTTTGGCAGTAGAGAAGTAGGCATATTTAGACATGGGGCGAGTGTAAGCAAATCCCAAAAAGTTTTGGGATCTGATCACCAGAAACGCATGTGATCCCATTTGTAGTGCAATATTTCCTAATGCGTCCCAGGCCACCTACTTGCTACATAATCGCTTCACCAAAACAATGGTTTTAAACTTTGTGAACAGGGTACAGCTCTACAAGTGCTTGGTCAAAACATTTGGGGAAGACTTGCACAAGATTTCATTTGCTCTTTTTGACGTCTCTGCATTTGAAATCTGTGTGCACTTTAAACCCTACAAGCCATCAACAATACCTTCCTCAACCAAAGAAAATGTTTTCTTCTCTCCTTCGCTGAAGGACGAGAGGAGGTTATTACAGGCGTCTTATGCAGCTGGAAAGAAGCCAGTGCTTTTCAAGCAGCGCTTTTTCATTTCCACCTTGAGCACCTCTCGCCCGTCCTTAGTATTTCGTCCTGCTTCAGCACATTTGTGTCTATGTGCCCTTTGTTTAGGAGCAAAGCTATTGTAACATATACCACCAGGATGCAGAAACAGACCCAGTGTTGTTTGGAGCTGGAGTGAAGCCTGAGTCTTTGGTGTTGCTGTGGTATTCAAAGGCTGAACAGTTTGTGCTTGGCTGATAAAGTTTCAAGTACCTTGGATGACCTGTCGCTTATGTTTCTGTGGTTGTGTATTCTTATCTCTCTTTCGAGTCACAAGGTTTTATTGAGAAAAGCACCTGGCATGTAAACAGAGGTCACATTGAAAAGTTGACCATAGGAATAGATGACTAATTGGTCTTGGCTCTCGCGGTGAAAACACAAGCTTGGTTGTTTTCATTGAGGTAAAAACAGAGCTGAATTTTGGATGCGAGGAAAGCAGGATTTCCTGTAATTTTGCACATTCTGAATATAATGTGGATGAAATCACTGCTTACACATGCTGAGGTACAAGTTATGTATCAGTGCATCTGTGTGGGTACAAGACAATGAATCATTGTACACAGTTATGGTTTGCTGTAACAATTTTGATACGTGATGTATTTATGAAGGTCATTATGTGTTTTATTGGGAAAAACTTAGTGATAAGTGATAATTTCCTAAATCTACGAAAAAAGCCAGCTGTTTTTTTTTTAGTTAGCAAGTCTTTAAATATTATTGGTTTATATTATTGTTTTTTTTTTTAATATTTTTTATGTATATTTATGTATTTATCTATTTTATATATATATAATTACAGTATATGTATTTAAATGAATTGTTAGTGTAAGAGAAATTACATTGCCTGCAGAGCAGTATATACGTAAATGGTGTGACGATGACAGTCAGGGTTGACCTGTGATTAAATTTTGTATGGCTTTCTGGATGGCTTTAAGATTATGTTGTACCCCCTCAAATTAAAAATTTGACATGTAAACCTGAGTGATTTTTGAATGGATTAGAGAGGTTTAGCTCTTTGGAAAAACTGTGATGCATGTGAAGGAGAAAATCATGGGGAATTTGGGATGGCTTTAGGCAGGTTTATTAGTTTCTCTGATGGTTTAGGCAATAAACGGTGCTGTGAAGATTTAGCAGTGCAAAGCATGAGGACGCTCCGTGTCCTTGTTAGGAGTTCATGAACTGATTGTGATTCTCCTGCCATTGTTATTCTTGAGCTTTTTGAATGCTCTCACAATGCTGGTTAATGCCCGACTATACATAAACAGCCCAGGCAGGCTAGAGCACCATTCAGAGCACACTGCTTTCTCAAATCTCTCTGAGCCTTTGTAATGCCTCTGTCAAGAAAAGAAGCACAGCAACATTGCTCCGCTTGACCCTTTCTGTTCGTCAAAGAACTGACTGCGGGAACTGGGGCACGGAGGGAAAGAGAATGTGTGAATGTTCGTTAAATACAAACAAGAGTTTCATCAGATTCCCCAGTGCAACAGTTTCTCAGCACCATCCCTGTGTCCTGTAGTTTATCAGCAGTGAAATGCCTCACTCCAAGTAAAGGGAAAAGGATATTGCAACAATTAAACCATGGTAACCTTCTCTGAAGGACACAGCCATCATGATAAGCGGGGTCATGTGATGCCGCAGCTTTTCTGAAGACAAAAGCGGTGACATTTACAATTTTAAAAGGTCATTCCTCACTAAACTTTGTCAACCTTTGCTATTTTCTGTAGTTTTGCAAGCGTAGAGTATGTTGTCTTTTGCTAGGTACATAATAGCGAGGCACCGCTGTAGTTTAGGGGTGGTGGTGTGGCGTAACAGATGTTTGGGTTTGTTTTGGGGCGGTTCGACGTGGTTATTTTGGGTGGTGTTGTGGTTAATGAGTAAGGTATTACTGACCAGTCAGGGCAGCTGAGAGGGAGAGCGATTCAAAAAGGGGCTTCAGGACTTTGAACTCAAAGCAGAACTGACAGAAATCCACCCCAGTCTGCTAATGAGTCACCGCTGTGTTAGGCTTGGAATGACTTTACATTAACACACACACACACACACACACACACACAAAGTTGTGTGTCGTCGTCCGGATGTTCGTTGATCACAGGGTTTGCAATTGTAGTTCCACTCCATTAGGGCACAGGTATTTCAGAAACGATCTTACCTGTAACCTATAATCCTGATCTAAGGCATTTACTTTTGTGAATTTTAAAGTTTGTAGAAAATACAATGTCGACTACAGCTAGCATTTATCAGCACAGAACAAATTTTGCTCAGTAGTAGCTTTTTGTTTAGCTATAATTCGAGTATTGTCTTTGTCCACAGTTGCTCACAGTGGATGGTTAAACCAGTTAGGCAACATTCCCTCATGCATAGCAAACGATCTACCTGCTCGTCCCGTTCTGGGGCCATCCGTGTTGTGTGTAATATTTGAGCTGTCATCAACAGGATAAACAGTCCTTCGGTGCATGACAGCTGTCTCTGTTTGTTAGCTGAAAACCTCACAAGGAGTTCTGTACGTGTTGTTTTAGGTGTCCTTGTCCATAGCAGAATGAGTTTGGAATGACACAATGCATTTTACACGTACAGAAGCTCTACAGGACAGTCTCGCTTATTCATAAAACTTGGTGAAGAAGAACGACGAGCGCTCTAATACTGGCAGAGCGAAAGCCCAAACCAGACAAAGAGGCAGCCACCAACAGAGCACAGTCTAATTAAGGAATTTGCTCACGTTCTGAGATGGCTGCTGAAGCCGTAACTCGTCAAAAGGCTTAAGGAATCAGGAAACTGTATAATGTGTCAGGTTGAGTCATTGAGAAACTGAAGGAGACATGCTTAGCTAACTCTAAATGGACGGTGCTAAATCGTACAGGGACGTTCAATTCAGGTCTGATTCACTGCATTTATATTGGCCCACATCATTTAAGGGGGTGTCAAAGGTCAGAGGCCTGTTGTCCCACACTCACTTTTCCATTAGACACATTGTTGTAGGAGTTCATTGATGAGTATTTCAACTCCAGCACTACAGTCTAAATTTTTACTTTAAACCAGCTTCTACAACTCAAAAATTCACTAATAGGTAAACTGACAACATATACATATTTATAACTGTCTAACGAAGCTGTATTTTGCATTATTTTGTTAAATAAGTATATTTGCCCCATGGCGGTTGGGTTATTTAATGCTTTTTCTTACATATTACGAAACCTATACAGTAGGGCTGTGCAATCTATCTAAATTATCGAAATGTCGCAAATGTACATATCGCAATATGCGTATCGCTACAGCTTGCAATATTTGGGGCCATGAACAAAAGACAAAGAGAAAATCCCTCACTGCTCTTACCTAAATAACTTTTGTAGCTTAAAGGGGTCATATGAGTACAAAAAATATTGCAGGTGTTGCTTGCATCTTATACGAGATGGGCCAGTCTCTGTCTCTGACTGAAACATGATTTGTGATATGTTTTCTTTTTTTCTATTTCTGTTTCAAATATTACATTTACATTTAGTCGTTTAGCAGACACTTTTATCCAAAGCGAGTTACAAATGAGGACAATGGAAGCCATCAAAATCAACAAAAGAGCAATGATATACAAGTGCTATAACAAGTCTCAGTTAGCCTAACGCAGTACACATAGCACTATACAGTACAAAAAATATTGCAGGTGTTGCTTGCATCTTATACGAGATGGGCCAGTCTCTGTCTCTGACTGAAACATGATTTGTGATATGTTTTCTTTTTTTCTATTTCTGTTTCAAATATTACATTTACATTTAGTCGTTTAGCAGACACTTTTATCCAAAGCGAGTTACAAATGAGGACAATGGAAGCCATCAAAATCAACAAAAGAGCAATGATATACAAGTGCTATAACAAGTCTCAGTTAGCCTAACGCAGTACACGTAGCAAGGTTTTTTTTAAATCATATAATGAATAAAAAGAAAACCGATAGAATAGAAAAAGAATAGAGCAAGCTAGTGTTAGAGGCCTTTTTTGCTTTTTGTTAATTGTTTAATAAATAAAAAGAAAACAAATAGAATATAAAAAGAATAGAGAAGTTAGTGTTAGTTTTTTTTAAAGAAAACAAGTAGTTAGTAAATTAATAGAGTGCAAGTCTAAAAAGAGTCTTTTTCAAGTCTTTTTTTTTTTTTTTAAAGAGTAGAATTAGAATAGAGAGTGCTAGAATTAGAGGGTCAAATAAAGATGCAAGAGATGTGTTTTAGCCGATTCTTGAAGATGGCTAAGGACTCAGCTGCTCGGATTGAGTTGGGCAATATATTCTGTTATTTTGAACACTCAAATTATCAAAGAATTGAGAAAAAAATAGATCCTGAATATGAACCAGCACAAATGTTTTAATTTCAAGCTGATAATAATAAGAAATGTTTCTTGAGCACCAAATCAGTATTCTGAAGCATCATGTGACACTGAAAACTGAAGTAATGGCTGCTGAAAATTCAGCTTTGCAATTACAGAGATAAATTAAAATTAATATTGAAAAGGTTATTTAAAATTGTAATTATATTTCACAATATTACTGTTTTTCTGTATTTTTGATCAAATAAATGCAGCCTCGGTGAGCATAAAAACTCTTTCAAAAACTTTACAAAAATTTTAATGACCCCAGAATCTAAATAAACCTAAATTACATTTTCTTGAGAATAGGTCTGTTGCTCTTACAATTCATTGGGAACCAGTGTTGGGCTGCATAAGTTTTGCCTGAATTTGGTGTTCATTTTGGAGCCTGAAGCTATGTGGGTTTTCAAGATAACTGTAATTTTATGTAACATTGTGTTTTTCTGTTTTGTCCTCTCTTTCTAGAACAATGTTACAGCCAGTAAGGAAAAGGAGGAAGTGGAGGCGGCACGGAAGGCATCCGAGGGCCAGGCAGGCCGTCTGTCTCAGGAGGTGGAGAGACTGCGCAAGAGGGCACAGGAGCTGGAGAATGAGGTTGCCAAACTCAACCGCATCATTGATGAAGCCAAGCTGCAGGAGAGCAGGCTGGGGGAGCGAGCTGTCCGTCTGGAGGTACCTTCAGCCCGCTCTTTGATTGTGTGAAAAAGAAATACACTTACATTTATACTCACAACCCCAAGGCAAACGTCACATGAACTTCTCATGTGCTGAGATTTTCTTCCACTTCGTTTTTTATTACTTTCTAATGATTACATCAACATGAGGCAGTTTCCCCAGACGAAGATTAAGATTGTCCTGTCTTGAGGTCCATCAGCTCTGAATCCCAGCTCTGAATCCCCATTAACTCTGGGGAATGGCTTAATCTGTGTCTAGAAATGCAGACACAGAGATGTAAAACATCTGTACTGTGTTTATTTGTGACTAGAAAGAGAAAAGGCAGTTGGAGGAGTCTCTTGCTGAGGTCAGGGAACAGGAAGAGGAAATGACCCGTGCAAACCGGGCTCTTGGCAGTCGCCTAGAGGATGTGCAGGTGAGAGCTGGGAAACCCAAGTTTGAGCTGTAGCTAAAATAGCAAAAAATCATGTTTGGTTGAGTTATTATTGATTTGTTGCTTGTTTTGTGTTTGGGGTCTCTGTGTCATCATTCTAATATGCTAATTTGCTGCTCCAGAAACATTTCTTAGTGTTATCAATGTTGAAAACAGTTTTGCTGCTTAATATTTTTGAGGAAACCACTATACATTAAGTATTCTTAGATTAATAGAAAGTTGAAAAGAACAGCATTTACAGGTGCATCTCAATAAATTAGAATGTCGTGGAAAAGTTCATTTATTTCAGTAATTCAACTCAAATTGTGAAACTTGTGTATTAAATCAATTCAGTGCACACAGACTGAAGTAGTTTAAGTCTTTGGTTCTTTTAATTGTGATGATTTTGGCTCACATTTAACAAAAACCCACCAATTCACTATCTCAACAAATTAGAATATGGTGACATGCCAATCAGCTAATCAACTCAAAACACCTGCAAAGGTTTCCTGAGCCTTCAAAATGGTCTCTCAGTTTGGTTCACTAGGCTACACGATCATGGGGAAGATGACATTCTAATTTATTGAGATGCACCTGTATTTGAAATAAAATGATATTTTCATAACAATGTAATAGTCTTTACTGTCACTTTAATGTATCCTTGAAGAATAAAAGTATTTATTTCTTTCAAAAAATCTTTCTGACCTTAACTTTTGAACATTAGTGTAGAAGTCTAAATTAAACAGTCAAATTCCTGAATAATAATGTCTTTTTTTTTTACAGATTCAGATATGTATATGATGTTTCATTTAAGTCACACGTCTTAAATCACTCAAAGAAGCTTTACTATTTTAATAATTGTCCTAAAGGACGTCAATTTTACGGTGTTAAATGATACTTTCCCATCCAGAGAAGCTTGACCAAAATGACCCAAGAGCACCATGAGCTGCAGGAGCGACTAAAGGATGAGAGGAGTCAGAAAGAACAGTTTAAAAACACCAAGAATGAGATTGAAGATGAGAGGAGGCTGCTGGACCGGACTGTGGAGAAACTGCAACGGGAGGTGAGAATAATGTGCTTTTTTTTTAATCATGTAAAGGTCTTAATAAGCTTATTAGTAAGTTGCTTTCAGTACATGCTTTTGAATTCACTGAGGAGCACAACCTGAGCTGGTTAACTAGCGTGATTTGTGTCACTGAAACCTGGGCTGAAGCCGATAAATGTCTGAAGAATTGGCAAGTTTTTTTTTCCTCTGTCCTACTGGTTTTTCAATATCTCTTTCTGTCTGTATAGATGTATGAGATAGTGGAGGCATCTCAGAGCTCAACTCAGGAGCTGCAAGAGCAGATAGACATGTACAAGGAGAAGAACCGGAGGGAAATGGCAGAGCTGCAGAAACAGCTGAGAGAGGGAGGTCTGGAGCTGGAGAAGTCACATCATACCGCCAAGACCCTTCAGGAGGAGGTGGGTGGAGGAGGGCCGTTATATCAACAAAATGTTATGAAAATCGCCAACCTGAAAACAAAACAAATCATTTCTAAATCCTGAAATAGACTAAGAACCAGCTGGTCTGAGCTGCAACTGCTTTATTAAGCAGTTTTAATATTCTGTTTATTAAGCACACGCTGCAGTTATTTTGTCTACCGCTTTAAATGCATGCACTCTTAAAAGTCGGGTAAATTCTGATTGGCTGTCATTGTTTTTATTTGTAAAAAAATGTTTTGAAAGTGATTCCAACAATACTGTCTCTGTGCGCCGTTATAGTTGTGGTGTGGACTTCCCTATTTTCATAGAGTTAAAATTATTTTTAAAATTTGTATAATTATCATTATAGTTCTCGGCCTTGGTATGAACAGGCATGTACCCTTTGATACTTAGTGCTACAAAATACATAAATATGTCCAAACTGTGGTGTTACCATTGTAACTGTCCAAAAAAGTTCCATTATGCAGTTTGTTTGACTTGGAATACATTTCATTGGTAGGATCATCTGAGGTAAACATTTGAAAGTGAAACACAGAGAAGCCTGTCAGTGTTTAAGCCCTTATCCTCCGAGTTCATGCTTTATTTATCCAACAGCACAAAAAAAATCATGTAAACATGGGAAGTGTACCTAGCCAAAGTGAAGCTTGCATTTCTTAAAAAGATGTACTACGTGTTTCTGAAGAAGCATAACAGTTGGCTAGAGATGTTTTTCAATGTAAACTCCGCCAAATGCCACGTTAAACATTAATTTGCATAACTTCCATGTTATTCAGTTGATCTCTTTCTCTGTGGAGATGAACACCACCATATCAGCTCTCTCAGTGTTAAATAAACCTCTGGAATGTTCCTCGCCACCATTAATCATCGGCCGACATTCTTTTGGCAGATCAGATTTTTCAATCACTTCAGCTCTTATTCGCAGTCCCTATCCAACCCTTCAGTTTATATACTCAACAACCCCAAGTGGGACTAACCTTTGACCTCTGCTGTTATGCGCTTTAACCCTGTCAGCACTGTGGCATTTGAAGAATGTTATTGTTTGATATGGGAATCAGGCATTATTGGTCAGCCCTGTGAATGAGGTCCTGTGGAACAGTGGGGACGGGACCCATCCCCCCAATCTCATTAACACTTTGTGAGCTGAGAACAAGAGTGTAATCTGGCCCGCTTTCAAGGCTCACTGACTGACTGTAATTCTGCACTGCTGCCTGTGAAATATCTGTTCATGAGTGTCAGGAAGAAAAATTAAAAGAAAAACAAACCGCAAAAAGAAGAGATGCAACAGTGAGACGTCCTCCGCTGCACAGCTGTGTGTGAAGGAAGAGAAGGATGCTGTGTTCCTGTGGGGAGTGTTGGGTCTGAGCGATGACCTACTGACACCTCATCCTCCCAGAATTCCATCTTACACATGTTCTCCTCTCAAACACATTCTCTTCATACAGAGCATGACCTCAATCTCACAGCTGTTTCCTCTGGAGCGATACACCTCTGCTATAAAACCAAATCACACCCATTAAAGCTGTATGCTTCTTACATGCAGTGCACACATTAACACATTTTATCCTTCTTTACTGAATATTTATTACCCAGTTTCTTTTTAAAAAAATACATGTAAATCTCAAAATCATTTGTTTCATGTTGAAGTGTATATTTCACATGCGTTTAGGAGGTCACTCTTGACAAAGGCAGCATCTTGTGGCCGAAAATGTAACTGCAGGAACTGGACAGCAAAATGTACAAATCATGTTCAGGAGAGAGATTAATTTCACACATGTAGCACAGCATGAATATCATGGTACAAATTAAATGGTAATGATGTTTAAAGGACAAAATTCAATTGCAGATGTTTTAAATTATATATAAAATTATGAAAATATTCATATATCACACCGCTTTTCCTCTGTAGGGTTGCAGGATATATAAAGTATTATATTATAAATCACTCATCACGTACTCCAAACTTTTGGACGGTTTTTTGTAAGTATATATATATATATATATATATGTATGTATGTATGTATGTATACACATACATACATATACAGTGTGATATAGTATATATATATTGTAATGTGGTTTCCACAAAAATATTAAGCAACACAGCTGTTTTCAGCATTGTTTCTTGAGCAGCAAATCATATTAGAATGATTTCTGAAAGATCATGTGACACTGAAGACGGGAGTAATGGCTGCTGAAAATTCAGCTTTACCATCACAGCAATAAATTACATTTTAAAATATACCCATATAGAAAATAGTTACTTTAAATTGTAATAATATTTCATAATAGTACTGTTTTTACTGCATTTTTTAATCAAATAAATGTTGCCTTGGTGAGCATAAGAGACTGCTTTCAAAAATCTTTAAACAAACAATCTTTTGAATATGAATCTTTTCACCACTTCTGTATGTTTATTGGTTCATTTAATTATGCTTTCAGATACCAATAAGAGTATAATACTGTCTGATCTGTTTTACCCATTTTTACCAAATCAAAATCCACTACAGAATTCTGAAGGTTTTCTCCTAAAATCAGTGCTGAAAATGTGAAAAATATTTAGTCTTAGGCCTGTTCCCAGCCATCCGTCTGGATGTAAAAGAGTTCTCAGACTAAAATGTGACTGTGTGTGTTTCAGCTGGCTCGTGTGCAGGAGGATCTGCGGCAGTGTCAGAAAGACAGAGATGAAGCGCTGCAGAGAGTGAAGGACCTGGAGCAGAAGGTTTTTGAACTAGAGGTCGAGACCGAGACCAAAGCCCATTCAAACGACAAAACCAGACAAGTCAAACTCTTGGAGGTGCAGCACTAATAGAGACATGTCTTCTTTTTACGTCATCAAATGTTTCTTGAACTGTTGACTATGTTATAATGTAAATTTGTTCTAATGTACAAAGTGCGTTCATCTGTCAACAGGACCGTCTGTCTGCAGTGCAGATGGAGCTGGAGGAGGAGAGACAGAATGGAGACTTGCTGTTGGAGAGAATAGACAGAGGAAGAGAACAAGTGAGATCCTCTTGACACATTGTTACTCATTTTTTACCATAATGAATAGTTAAATCATTAACATTTTGCAGTGAACAATTCTATCTTAAATTTTAGATTTTTTTTAGACCGGGCATATCCCAGATGTCTCTTTTCAAGAGGTGCTTCCTGGGATGCTTTTTAAATAGTATTGATGAAGTTTTCATGTATATGTACATTTTCCTCATTATCTCGCCCAACTTGCCCATTTAAATGGTTAAAATATTAGTTTATAATAAAATTCATACAAACTAATGTAAAACATTTAATCGTAAGCCCTTTTGATTTGACTGGGGTCTGTATTAATTTACATATAATTTACATTAAAGTGAACTGAAGAAATGCACAATTTTCAAATCATGTCTCTGCCGCTCAAAATGTTGTATTTTTAGTCTTTCTCCATGTGTATATTGTTAAGCCACACACACTTTTTCATTCCTGGTGAAATACAAGTGACAGAATTGAACTTGAATGCTTGATCAGCTGTTGGGTTCTTCTTTTTAAAGTTGCACTCGAGATTCAGAGTTAATTCACACCAGAGCAAGAGAAAGATGGAGTGTGAGAGGGAGTGCATTGTAAGAGGAGCTTGCATAATCGTTATCTTTGGCAGCCTGCCTCTTGGTGAAAGAGTGCCTGTCCGAATTTCAGGCATCAATTAAGAGCTTTCTCTAAAGCTCCACTTCGGCCAAAATATGCAAGTGGCCAGGCACCTCAAGCCGGCCAGTGGCAAAGCTGACTCTAAAGTAAGCAAGATAATCCCAGTAAAGGAAACATGTTGCAAACTCAGGCACAGATGATACATGTTTCCTGAGAAACAAGGTCTGGTTTCTACAAGCTCAGACTTTTTTTATGGAAGCAAGACAAACTTATATGTGCAGTTTATTTTTTGAAGCAAGCCATTTTAGGATCATGCATCATTTGGTTGGACCTATGACTTCTTGAACTTGGACCTTTTAAAACTTTCTTCACA